>NW_004567127.1:22833065-22931487 GCF_000260355.1 Condylura cristata | reverse complement strand
ATATATAAAAGTACTATGGGTTCTTAAGTACTACGGGTTCTTACCATTTTTATGATATGAAGAAAAGAAAAATCAAGTAAGATACAATTCCCCAGTCTCTTAATGGTCTCTGCTGTACTGTAGCCTGTAGAATTAAAACGTGTTTGTCTTATAGCATGTAGATGATACTCAATTAATATGTAGAATGGGACTTATAATGTGGCAAGAAATAGTGTTCTAAACCTGTTCTAGGCTGTACAAAAGCCAGCATAACAAAATATGATTAGAGGTCAAAAGAGGAAATGAACTTCATTCAGTAAAGACCTGGATAGAGAGATTCTTAAATATGTAGCTGAATTCTGGCTTAAGGGACTTCTGAAATGCTTGCCTTATTTTTTGGTAGACAAGGAGAAAATATCCAGGGCCTAGTCATATTTTTAAAGGGTTGTTCAGACCTTCATTTTCAACCCAGCTTTTACTTTCAGAGGAATCTTCCTCTAAAGACAAAAACACATCTGGAACACACCTGCAATGCTGATTGCCGTTTTGTGCTTTCAACGTGCTTCCTTAGGATAAGAGTAGGTACTTTCTGAGAATTTAGGATTCCTGAAATAAATTCTCCATTTTCAAATGAACTCTCTTGCAAGCAAGAAGCTACTAGAAAATTGCTACCTTAGTTAAAAAAAAAAAAAAAATGCTCTTCCAAAGGAAAAAAAAAAAAAAGCTCTTCACTGGAGATTACATTATACTGGTATTTGTGGTATATGTTCACAAAGTGGAGCATGAACTCCTTTATTTGCCCAGTGTATTAAAACATGCAAAGGAAAAATAGGCCATTTTGGGTGCATTCAGGCTACGATGGGGAAAAAAATGGATATCCAGTTAGTTGAAGCCCTTCCCCCTCTCTATCAGCCTCCCTTCTCCTTCCTCCTGCTGACTCCTCCCTTCTCTCCTATTGCTGCTACTGCTGTCTCTCTCTGGGCTGCTTTTTTTCCTTTTTCTAGCTAGAAGCTGACAGGGATCTCCCAGCAGCAATATTGAAGTTAATTTTATGTGGAGTAGAGAGATTTTCCTCCTCTGTAGACAAAAGCCTTCCAGAATTTATCACCAGCTCCTGAGGTGAGAAACCTCTTTGCCAAGAATCTATCTGCTCTAACTTTCCTTGACTTTCATTCCTCTGCCAACTGCTTGCCCCTTGTTTCCAAGCCAATGAGTAGGTCGTTTGCTAAGGTGGAAGCTACTCAGCAGCCAGGCTGAATAGCTAAGTCACTCTAAGGTCCATATCCACCCTGTGTCAGCTCTCCTTGTCCCACCATGGGTGACATCCACTGCTCAACCTTTTCTTTGAGTCCTCTTAAAAGTTTTTCTGGGTATCGAGGCTGTTGCCTTAGTTCTTACGTCATTCTGACTCTGGGATTTGCTTGTCTCTGTTTTTTTTTTTTTTTTTAATATGTAAGTGTTGAGAAATTTGTAAAAGGCAAACTGAATACAACAACAAACTACAGTAAACCAAAGGGCAACTCTAGGCTCCACTATGTGTCATATCTCAGCTCATCCTGTCTCTGTAGCCATTCTCATTTCTCTCTTTGGAAAACATGAAACATTTGGTTGTAGATTCAGGGATATACATTCTAGTCCTACCTCTCTCTTCCCTGGCTTTAGGATGTCTGACTTATAATTGCTCTGTCCTGGTTCCTTATTTGCAAAGTAAAGATAATGTTTTTTTTCCTCCTTCTGGAGTGCAGTGAAGATAAGATGTTATGGCAGGTATCAGATATTTAGCTTCATTCTCAAAATATCATAAGTCTCCTTTCTTCACCCTTTTTACTCTCACCAGTATCTCTGGGGAGTAGAAAATAAAACACTGTTTTCTAAAAGAAAAGCCATAGGGAACAAAAGATTAAATGGTTAAAGCTGGAATTTTCTCTTCACTTATTTAACCAATGGGTCATTCAAGGTACTTCACAATTTGTTGAGAGAACCATTAAACACCATTAGTAGGTCATCAGCCACTGACTTCCAAACTATAGTATTTAAAACCCAGCCAAATAGGGAAATCATCTTAATAGCTCTGATCACTTTGATCTGGGCCATAAGGCCATGGTGACAGATGCACTAAGCATCCCATAAATACCAGGGTATTTCCTTTAGCTGGCATACTTTACAGAATAGAAATGACCATGTGTTATCATTATGTAATATGATATCATTTAAAAATGTAAAACTGTAGCTGGGGCATTCTGACCAAGTGGCCCCGCATCTCTAAGCACCTTGTTGAACACCCTTCATTCTATCCAGGTCTCAGCTAAATGACCCTCACATCATAAAGTGTCTGACATTTGGTCTTTTTCTCCTTCAAATCATGAAAGGAAGATTTATATTAGTATAGTGTGTAGAGCTGACTGAACTTTTCTGACTAGTCTTTTAAAAGTCCTTTAACTATGAATGTCCAATTCTAGTCCAATCTTCTGAGTTAGGCTACCACCTACTAATATATAGAAATTGTGTAAATAGAAGACAAGAGGAAATAAATTGAAATTTGAAACTATGAGTTTACTGGGCATGGTTAAGTGGAGTAAGGAACTGGTTCAGAATTTGAACTCAGATGTTCCTAGCCTAGGATCGACTAAAAAATGAAGTTTTTCTTCTTGTTTTGCAAACAGGGCAGTTGTGTATACTGGTGTATGCGTGTGTCCTTCACTCTAATAAAGGTGCTTAGAGGCTGAGGCTTCTGTACCTGACACACTTCTATTGTTAAACACAAAGATATATACTCGCTAATAATAAAAGCTGTATATGCTCAAGAAAGAGAAAATTGCTTGAAATTCCAGAAAGAACATTGGTAATGACTTTGAAAAATATTAATGCATTGTACATTTCGTAGAAACACCTGGATTAAGAGCAATATTCAGTTGTTCTTACTTTCAGGACCACATTATAAGCAAGAACAGGCTATGGGACAATGTTTCTTAAAGTGTGGTCAGCCAGAGCCTGGCAAACTTATCAGCTGTGTACTGAAGAGGGATGTAGATTATCAGACTCCACCCAGACTCACTGAATCAGAAATTGGTGATGGGGCTCATAAATCTTTTTTTTTTTTTGGTTTGACACGCCTACCAACTGTTTAAAGGTGAGATCAAGCCAGAGAACTTTTGGTATAATAGGTCATCTGAGAGGTTGACTGTGGCCCTCATTAGATGGTGAGCTTAAGTAAGTTAATCACCCAACTGTGCACCCTAGGCTGCTTTAGATAAAGTGAAGTATTTACCTTGAAATGTTTGGAGAGTAGAGATTGAGTGTGTGATATGTTGAATGTGGTGACTAAGCTCATCTGAGGAGCTCAATCAGTAACTGCCATTACAGGAAGCTGTCAGAGCTTTCATCAGTGGTTCCGTTGCTCAACTCATTTTGGGGAGATACAGTTGTAGCTGCTAGAGAAGAGAATAACACTGTTGATAAAAGTTAAAATTTGCAAATGGCAGTGCAGTCAGAGAACTGTGATTGCTATCTGTGTCAGAAATTGTAGTCCTCAGAAACAACATGTGATTCTTCTTGGCTGATTTTTCCCTTTTAAGGGAGGGTGGTTAATTTTCTACCAAAATATTTCAATCTGTATATTTGGAGTTGATCACTTTAGACTTAAAATTCTCTAAGGAAAGCTCAAATTGCATCACAAAACTCTGAACTGTTTTTTGTTGTTGTTGTTGTTGTTGTTGTTTTAAGTTGTGAGAGAATATGAGATTCAAGTTGTATATGCCACAACTAGAGATTAAAAAGCCCTAAGAAGGCCTTCTAGGAAGATTAACTGTTATTTGAAACACAAAGCATTTGGGTAGAAACCAATAAAATTTTTTAGAAAGAGATATAAATATGATTGTAAGGGTTTATTAGTTTTATTTGTAATGTCATGTAGTTATTCTACAATCATATCTTAAGCAACATAACTGAAAATGATCTTCAGCAAGAAAAGTGAAATAAGTTATGGGATAAATGAATGAGAATGACGTTAGCCTGATGCCAAGTAACTTACCTACATAGGCCTTAAGTGACAAATTTCCAAAACAGTCTTTCATCCTTCTTTCAGGACAAGCCTGGCTATTACAGCATCTACTGGCAATTAGAAATAGTGATGTCTAGTAAGTCAGGAACATTCCTCTTCCTTGGCTGGCCCATGTTTTTTAATCACCTTAAAATGATAACAAGTTGCTATTAAAAATTGAACAATTTCACTAAGATTTTTTAAAAAAACAATAAAATGAAATAACACAATGTCAATATTTAAGTAGGACTATCATGGCAGATAAATTATTTGAGGTTTACTGCTAATGGCCACTTGACATTTTTAAATAGAGCATTTCAGTAAATTGCTAGAAATTAGCCAACAAGAATTTATATTCATCTATTTAAATACTTATAAATAAGTAAATATGGTTTATATATAGTTTGATTAATGATGGAATTTATAGCAGCAAATGTCCTAGTACAGGTTTTTGTTCTAATTTCAGATCAATTCCACAAGCATCCATTGTAGATTTCCTAGGAGCGAGGAAATGAGCTAGTTCCTAGTAATCCACAGCAAAGAAAAGATCTCTTCTGGAAATTTAATAATCACCCATTTTGTAGTCCATCACCCTTTATCCCAGAAAACCTTCTATCTTGCTTGAATAGCATCCCATGCATGGTGACATGATGACTTACAGGTTAGAATTTAGAACTGTTTCACTTCTGTTATTATATCCTGTGGCTTTTAGCTGACACACAGTTCAAGAGCTGTCTGCTGGTCCTCTGTTCATAATAAATGCCAATGGGTTATTTTAATTATGGATGCATTGATTTGTTCATTCCACAAATACTTATTATGCACTATGCACAAGGCATTGTCCTAGGCATACAAGATAGAAATAGTGAACAAACAAGATTTACATGGCATTGAACTCAGACCTCAGTAGGAAGATCAATCATGAATTTAAAAATAAATGTTAAAAAAATGAGCTCTAGTAGAATACTTTGGATAGGAGTAAAGAGAAAGGATTCTTTACATAGAGTTTTCTGCAAAAGCTTCTCTGAAACAGTGATTTTGAATTGGATCCTGAAAAAGGTTTGGAAGCTTGTGCTGTGGCTCTCAGAGCAAACAGTGTGCTGGACAGAGGAACAGTCCAGTGAGCAGGTCTGAGGCAAAATGTGCTCAGGTCATGGGGAGAGAAAGTTCAGGACAGCTGAGCCTCTGTGGGTGAGGGAGGGAAACTGGCCACACAAGATGTGTTTGGGGAGGAAAGCAGGAAAAATTCCATAAATTTCAGGAGGCCATAGCTTCTTGTTTTGATGCTATAATGGCAAGTTATTAGAGATGAAACCTAATAAATACATGGACCTTGTTGTTAAATCTTAAGAAGTAATTGTATATATTCTTATAAAATGGAATAAAGTCAAATTTCCTAAGTCACAATCACTTGAGAAATGGTAGAAAGCCTCAACGGCCTAACCAGTCATTGATTCCATTTTTAAAAAAAGAGCTTGCCTCCAAACCAGAAAGATGGCCCTATTGAAAGATATAGTAACAATAATACTAAACAAGCACTATCTCTAGCAAGCTACATTCTGTTGAGAAAGGAATAGTTTTTAATTAGCCATGATATATAACATTTTTTAAAAAAAAATAATTTATTTATTCATACAGAACTGGGGTACAGGCCAGAGATGTGGAGGGTGACATGATTCACCACAGACAGAGCGGGGAGCAGAACAGGCAGATCGACGAAGTACACTGCTGAGGGGAGCAGTGGGCGGGTCAGGAGAGGTCTGACACGCCATGTGGTCACCTCCGGGGTAGGCGGGAATCGAACTCATGCGGAAGTGGCTTTAGCTTCTTAATGCTGTGCTTTAACCCGCTGTGCCACCAGGGAGGACCGATATATAACATTTTAATAAAATAAATTCTACCGAAGTATCCTAAAGGAAATCCCGCCAAATTCTGGCTGTAATTATTCATTTATTCTACAGTATTTTTTATTACATATTCTGTATCAGAAAGAATATAATTAGGATGATTTCACTCGTGGAAAATAAAGCAAGCAAGCAAGAAAACAAAATCAAACCAAAGCACCTTTAAAATCTGCAGAACTGGGGCCAGCAGATGGTGAGGGTGGTGATGAGAAGCAAAAGAGGGATGAGGAGTGAACCAATGGACTGGGGTGGAGGACTGGTAGGACTTTATGTGGCTGTGTTGTGGAACATCTGAACCTGTACCCCAAACTATACAGTGTTGAACACTACAATTACTCCAGTACAAATAACTCAGTTTTGATTTGTTTTGTTAAGGTTACAATGGTGAAGGAAACACACATATCTGTTGTTTTAATGGAAGTTGAGGTCCAGTTGGGCAGTCAGAGAACTAAACAAGTCAGTCCATTTCCTATTGATGTGTTTGGGTTTCATCAAAAGGTTTGTAGAGGGAGAAATGTGCACTGTGTTTTATCTCTTATGTTAATAATTTAGGTAACAGTGTGACAGAGGAAGTTTGGGTTAGCAGACTTTGGATTGGGCAAAATCTGTTAGGAATGACTGAATTAATACAGCTTTTATGTGATACATGGTCAAACTTACCAAGCTACTCACTTGTGAGTGACAGATGGTACTTGTGATAATATTTACGCTTACAGATCAACATTTTGAAAGCTTAGGGCCATGTCATAAAGAAGAAAGAGAGATAAAAGAAATGGAAAAAGATGGAAGAGAAATAGGGAATGGAAATTTTGGGTTCTCACTTAAAGAAATGATTACTGTTGATTTTCATAAGCTTCTTTCTCATTAAAACTGTTTAGTTCTTCATATCCCCAATTACTCACAAAATACATGATCAGTTAGTCTTTTGAAATATTGATATTTGAAATTTATCTTGAATCCTGTGACACCATTTATTATGGAAGAAACCACAGCTAAAATACTTCAAACTTGCCCAAAATATAGTGTAATGGCACAGTCCCTGGGTTTTTAGACTACCTCAGTGCTTACTATGTTTTTCATGTTCCAGACATGCAGTCTTGAGCATGTCACTTAAATTCTCTAAAAGTTTTTGTATATCCAACAAAGGAACATCATGTGAAGAAGCTATAAGGAAATCGTCCTCAAGTCTGGATTGGAACACAGGTTGTCTATGCCTCATGCTCCTAACCATGCAGGCAAAATCGGGATGCTCCCCACAGGGGAAGTTGGATATCTGCTATAATTACATATGGGGGAGATCCTTCAAATGCAGAGAATGGGCTGCTATGGGAATAAGTGATATCCCTACCATAAAAGAGGTTCAAGCAGAAGGTGGGCATTTGTGGACACTCTTTCTTTCTGCTCATCAAGTAGTAGCTATATTGGATAGGTGTCCTTTCATGTCCCATTATAAAAATGAGAACCCAGGAGTCAGTGTAGCTTTCTGCCTCTACCATCAACTCTATTTCCTATTAATTCTGTAGCATTTGAGATTTTTAATTTAGCATTCACATGTTTATTCACACGTACCTGAATTTTGAGGCCAAGGCTTATGTCATTATTCTTCAGGACTTCTCTAATCTGTAGATCAAAAATTCGCTCACATAGGCATTTATGTCATAATTTATATTTTCTACCACTTGAAGGAAAATATGAAACAAAGGACTGTTCAATTCCATTCAACAATGTAACTGCCTATTGAAATGTGAGATGATTTCCAAAATGTGTATGTAAATGCTGAAAAGTCCAAAATGTGTATGTAAATGCTCAAGAGTCCAATCACCCAGAAGATCTTTGAAGATCAAAGGTTTATTGAAGATACCTAAGGAAATAAGACTATGAACTTTTCCTCAAGGTGTGAGTTTGCCTATAGAAGGGAGGAATAGGAAGGCTAACCGTCCTTAAGCCATACCTAAGAAAGATTTATTATCACTGCAGGAAGATCTGTCATCTTCAGATATCAAAAGCTATCCTTTTTCTTTGTTAGGAGGCTAAGAGGGTATATTTTGTTAAGAGTAAACAGGAAAAGAACTTCTTCCATTGAAAATACATCATTGTAAAGCGTCTGTAAAAATTATGAAGGCAAATGTAACTATTTAGGGGAACCACAGCCAAAATAAATGTGGTAAACATAAGACCCACTAAATGGTTAAATGTGAGTGCCACTGAGTCAAGCTGCATATAATTATCACAGAATCACAGAAGACAATACCCCACAGAGAATGTCCTTAATGATTTATCAGCGCCTGAGTAGAATGGAAAGCAACTCGGAGCGCGTTTTTACTCCTCCTTTTATGTAGCCCATCACAATGTAAAATTGAGGGGGCACCTGGCATTAAATACTGTATTTACAGAAATGCAGTAAAAAAAAAAAATCAAGATAGCATTTAGTGTATTGTTCTTCTACAAAAGAGAAAAAAGGAAAAAAATTGCCTTTATCGACCAACATATTCCAATTATGATGTTTTATTTAAATAATCACAAATGGGCAATTTGTTCAAACTTATTTCTATATTCCCAGCATGAAATAATCCCCATCCACTCAAGTTTTCCTATGAATCTAAGATAGGATAAGTAGAACCATAATTACAGGAAAAATCTTGGGCGTTGCGATTGTAGTCCAAAGTGTTGGGGCATTAGCTTTCCTGGCCCAGGCAGTTCCGCTAGTCTTTGTTGAAGTTCTATTTTGCCCCTCACTTTAGCTATGGTCTCCTTACAGTATTTTAAATTAATTATCAATACCTTTTATGCTTTTATATGTTTTTGTTCTACATTTGTATGGGTAGCTCTTGCTATTCTTTATCAAAATTGCTTCCTTTGCCTTTCGTGCTTCTGAAGTATGGTTGAGTCACAGGGAGGTTTTTATTTTTTTGCTGGTAGCTGCACCCGCCTCAACAGAATCAGGCTTTGTTCCCTGGAGAACAGCTTTGTGACAAGTGAACCAGAGGCTTCTGTATTACTGGGGGAGAGGGGAATCAGGAGATGAGAATTCATTTTATCTGTCACTGGTCGCTTGGCATTGCCCCAGTTTCGTCCCCATGAGTCACATGCATTCATTCCTTGGGATTCTTAATGTGACCTATCACTCCAGGAATATCCTGTGCAGTATTTTATTTGCTTGTATGGGGTTGAGTTCATAAACACTAATCATAAAAAACTAATTAGCTCAACAATGAAAATGGAAGCACTGAACATCTGAGTACTTATGAATAGTCTTGCAGGGTTGTTGATTCAGGTAGTTATCTTGTATATTTCATGTCCTACATATTACAGTAAAATAATAATACTCTATAGAGACACACTTATCAAGGAAGCCAGGAATAGAAGGTGCTGCATATAGGAATTGTGGCTGAGTCCCAAATTGGGAAGGCAGACTCACCTTTGGAATTGCATGAAAATACAAGTGCAAAAGTAGGTAAAGAGTTTGTTTAAAGGATAGTTAAAGATTAAAGAAAAAGATGGGTGTGAATGCAAACCCCAGAATCAAGTATACAAATAATGGCTTTCCAAAAGAAATACATAAATTATTCACAAAGATTAAAAATAATAATAATATATTTGTGATGTGGGCAGTAAATTTAATAGGATGGCCCCAGGGAAAGGGGAAGTTCCAGGTTCTCCACCCCACCCAAGGGAGAGTGGAGCTGAGCAGTAAGGAAAAGTGAGTGATTTGAGGGGAAGGGAAAAATAGGGATCAAGAAGATCTGGATGATCACATGGGACAGAAAGATATCTGAAGAAACTGTCAGACATCTGAAGAAGCTTGATTCTCAGCCTTGTACTGGTACCAGGAACTTGGGGAACTCAGAAGGGGACACTTAAAACAGACATGGGTGAAAGACCCATGGGAGGGTTAACAGTGGCAGACTTTATCTTGATTTTGATTTTGTTCTTGCCTTCCAGACTTGCCTGACTCCTCTGCCCTTTCCTATGGGTTCTCACCAGAAGGTGCCTTAAGTTTGTGATTTGCTTATAACTTTAGTGGTCCTGCTTTGTGTGAAGTGGCAATAATAATAGGTTCACCTCTAAGGTTTTTTCAGTGAGATAATGTTTGCATAACATTTGAAAAGTAATATTTGCCTATACAATAGGTAGCTGTTCTTGTCGTAGATATTTTTATCTTTAGTATGACTAGAAAAATAAATATGCTAAACAATGTAGAGTGTCACCTCCTACTTTTTTAAAGGTTTTCAACTAAAAAATGAATTGCTAAGAAAGTTGGAATTATCACTTATTTCCTGTGTTTGGAGCAGCTAACAAAAGTCACTCTGGGGTTGGAGGGTGGGCAAGTTATGTCATTGGAAGAACAATAATTATCTCATGGAATATAAAGCTAGAGTCACTGTTGCTTTATAATTTGTTCATGGTGCGGGCATGTTTGATTTTCTTGTTCTTTACTCCAAGAGGAGGATCATAAATCTACCTGCTAAATGGGGAAGGGGTATCTTTAAAGGTAGGTTTCTAAGCAACAAGACTAGAATAAACCTGGCCTCTTAGAAAATCAAAGGGCTATAAGAAACCTATATCAACCTGTCAAGGTATATCTTCGAGGCTCATGAATCCAGTGGTTACTTTGACTTTGCTCTAAATGTCAGCGCTGTGAGAGAAAGTAGGTGTAATGGAGTTATAATAAACTTATTTAATTGGTGGGATTGGTTACCTTGACTATTTCTGATAGCAATTTATTGTAAGTGCATATTGTACTAAACATGTTGGCATTAAAAAAATACTTGAGCTTGCTGTAGAATTAGAACAGCATTTCTTTCTTGAGAGCCTACCATATGAAAGAGACTATGCCGAGTGTTTTTGATGAATTATTTTATTTGTTACTCCACCAAATAAATACCTTCATTATTACTCCCATTTTGTCAGTGGAAAAACTGAGAGGACAGATTTCTTTATCTTTTCCCCTTGTTTTTATTCCTTCCTCTTTTCCATTGCATTGTATTTTCATTCAAACCCACCAGCTTTGTGTTAGCACACTCTAGGTGCTTTGTATGTGGTTTCCCCATGCCAGCCTCTAATTGGCAGATCATACTGTTTGAAGTAGTCAGCTCTGCTGATCTCTTCAAAGGTCACTGAATGGAAGCTCTGATTTGGAAGCATTTTGCAATTGCCACCAAACCCATATTTGTTCTTTGTGGAGGGCTATGAAGTGTAAGATCTAACTTGAGAGTAAGGTTTCACAAATCTATCGTGGAATACAAACTTAACTCAGATTGCTTTGTAAGTAACTCACTTGTGCGGCCAGTTTGGAGTCTCTTAGGTTACTGTGATCAGAGCTTGACTCTGTTACTTGGTTAACTAACATTCCATTGTTCCGGTGATTTCCTTAGGCCCCCTGCTTTATGAACTCTCACTTGTGTCTTCATCACTATGCCCATGCCATTTTGCATACCATTTAATAAAGCCTGGTTTATTCCAGAGATTCATGCATACATGCTTTCATGTGAGACCAATTGTTTTTTACCTCTTTGTCTGAAATATGAGAAAACTGAAACTGAAAGAGTGACTTGTGAAAGATAATACAACTGCTGAGAAATTTGGCCAGATCACAAATTCTATTCTTCCAAATCCCATGTGGTTGTTTGTGCCATATAATCACAGCAAATCAAACTAATCAAGCTATTACCAGTTGCTAGTATAACAATGTTGATGATTATTACTAATGAAAGTACTGATTCTGTATGTTAGGCTAAGGCATTTCATAATACATCAACTCTCAGTGGGCAAGAGATGTAAACTATGTGCCATGTGTTATGTTCAGTATCTCTCACTGAATCATCAAGGCAGCCCTAATGGGGATCAATCATGATCTCTCCCCCTTTATATATGAAGAAACTAAGCTTTATCAAATTGAGTAACAACTTGGAATCACCAAGTCATGATGTTTACTTTTTTTTAAATTTATTTATTTATGCATACAGAACTGGGGTACAGGCCAGAGGCACAGGGGCGGTGAGAGGACTCACCAGAGATAGAGTGGGGAGCAGAACAGGCAGATCCACGAAGTGCACTAATGAGGGGAGCAGCAGGTGGGTCAGAAGAGGGCTGCTGCACCATGTGGTCAACTCCAGAGCAGAGATCAAACTCGTGCTGGCGTGGCTTTAGCTTCTTAGTACTGGGCTTAGTGCTGTGCTCCCCATGCCACCAGGGAGGGTCGTGAGTTTACTTTTAAGCTCCTGTTTTACTCTCTCCAGTCTCTATGCAGTACAGTCTCCTGATGTGTGTTCCTTCTGTTCCGTGTAAACACGTACTTGCTCCCACAGCAATCTCTCCATGGTCTCATCAGTGTTAACCCTTTCCTGTTTTTCCTTTCTTTGTCGATCTAGGGAGCCAGGAAGGGTGTGGGCTTGCTGAATTGTACTTTCTTATTGTTTGCTGGCCATGTGCTCTAGCCCACTGATCTGGATGATCTCTACTTGGGAGAGCTGCTTGGAGTGAGTGCCAGATTCTGACGGACGCAGTCTTTGATTGGAGCTTGAAAAGACATTTTGGGTGCCTGGCTTTTTTTCTGCTTTTGTTCTTGCCCACAGGAGTGTTAGGATAGAGACTGAAGAGGTTCTGTAGGTTGACTGTGCAGGCAGTTGAAGAAAGTTCCTTTATTACCTAAGGAATAGAAATCATGTCAGAAGTTTGCAAATGGAATTTTGGACAGAACTATAGATCCTGTAAGATTCCTTATAATCTTTCCAATCAGTGGTTATGACTCACAGTCCAGCAGACTTACACACTAGAAAAGAAAAAACTTTCTGTAATATTGAACCACTCATCACAGTCCAGAAACAGGAAAAAATGAAGTTGAGTTTACAGTCTGTGTACCTTTGATGATTAAGAAAAGATTAAACATTATGGACATAAGTACTTGCACTTATTAAGTAACCAGCATTTTCAGACAAATGGTTTATAATTTGACACTTTCACCCAGTCATTCAGCATGCATATTGTAGCTACAGAATACAATAAAGTGAGGGATGTTTGCAGCCCACTTAGAATTCACAATACAATGAATAGACACATCAGAAGGTAAATTATAATTAAGAGGAGTAAGTGCTATAATAAAGCCATCCACAAAGTGATTGAGAATCTAAAGGAGGAAATCATTGTTCCTTGTGAGTTTGGCTGCAATTTTTCAGAGCAGTTGATATTTGAGGTAAGTTGTGGAATGAGGTCATCCCCCAATTAGTGAATGGAGGAAAAGAGAACCCCAAAGCAGAGGAAGCCATTCTGTGAAAACTCAATGCTGTGAAAGGATGTGGCCCACTGAGGGAAAGATGGATTCTTCACAGTGGTGAGGCGAGAGGCAGGCTGGACAAATGTTAGCTTCAGGAAGAGTCGAGATTATAAAAGGTTCACCCTGATCTATGACTGATTTCAATACGTCGGAATTTTTTTTCGTACATGAAATAAGATTAATTTTCTTGTTGTTCACCTTTATAAATAATAAAAACTTTGCAAATAATAATATTAAATGAGGTAAGATGAAGTCAAATTGCTGTTCTAAAATTATCTTGTATTTGGATAGAAAGGATACTTGTAATAAAATCTTAAAGCATAAAATGAAATTTTGTGCTTTCTCAATAGAGTACTAAATCAGTTGGGCAATCTCATAATTAAAATGTCTACATTGTTACAAAGGTTAACACAGTTTTCCTTATTATTCCATCTGCAATGCATGCCCGGTGTGATTATTCAGTGGGCTGTAGCAGAGCATTGCAAAGTTTGTTCTTCTTGTTGTTTGCCTCTGCTTTTACCCCTGTAGGATTAAGAGTTTTTGTTTTGTTTGTCTGCTTGCTTGCTTTAGTGATCCCCCCCCCCAGCCCCCTACAGGAGTAAGGTTGCTATATCAACCTTGATAATACAAAGTCTCTGTATTAAAACAGCACATGTTTACTGCTCACTCACACAGCATGTCCATCGTGGGTTGGTTAGGGGCCTTCTCCCCATGTCCTCATTCACATGTACAGCTGACAATTTTTCACCATCTGAAGCACTCTAAGGTTACAGAGGCAGAAAAACATAGCATACAGTGAATCATGTCCTTTTAATTAAAGACTCTCACTCTCACTAAAAATGCTATGTATTACCATTGCTAACATTTCATTGGCTAAAATAGACCATATAACTTGTTCTGTTCTTAAAGTCGGTGAAAATACTACAATTTGACCATGTTTCTTGAAGGATGAGAACCCCAGTTTCCTGGTGGGGGCACATTAAGTGCCTACGTTTATTGTTAGTCAATTCTGGCTGCCATAATAAAGCACTGTAGAATGGGTAACTTATCTTTACAATCTGGAGTCTGGAAGTCTGTGATCAGGGAGCCAAACTAGTGGTGTTCCAGTGGTGTTTCATCCTGCCTTTCAGATAGCCTCCATTTTGCTATGTCCCTACCAGCCAGAGAGAAAGCTCTGGTGTATTATCCTCTCATAAGGGAATCAGTTCTGTAGGAAGAGGACTACACAATTTTGAGATTAACTTCAATCACCTCCTCACAAACCTAATCTATAATACAGCCTATGTCAGGTTAAGGCTTCATGAATGGAGGGGAGAGGGGAAGCACCATTCAATTAATAGCACATAATTTATGTTTTAGAAAGTTTGATGGAATCTAAACTGTGACCGTGACACTATCACAATTATCTGGTATGTATAAAAGATGTGTTGATGCAACAGTAGCTTATGCCATATTAATTATATTGGCAAGCTTTTAAAGTATGTGCTCTAAAACTTGTGAGTAAATATTGTCAAAATTTATACCCTAAATTATTCCTGCATAGACTTTTTCTCCCCACTTATTTCAAGAAGAATCTAAAAAAGACAAGTCGGAAGAGAGTAGAAATGGGAGCTTGCTCAACTGTCACTTCTCATCTTTCTCCCCTTCCCTTTTCGTTTGCGAAATGGAGTCAATTCTGCTGACACCATACAGATTCTTTTTCCACACGAGGCCATCCTGAAGATACTGTCAATGTGCTTCCCCGGGCTCTGCTATTCTTGTTTGGGTCTAACTTTAGATAAGTAGTAGGTACACTTCTTCCTTTACAGGCCGTGACAGGCTCACCTGTGAGTTGTTCTCATTTAATTGTGTGGTTTATTTTGTTTTTCTTTCCATCTTTATGCCTTAAAATTAGAAAGGGGGATTTTACTTTATTTTTGCTCTGACTCTGTTAGTCATTGGTTGATCCAAAGGATACATTATCTTTCTTTTCTTTTTGCTGCTGAGGGATTCTTTTTTGTTTTTTTTTTCCCAAACTGCTGTCAAGATATCTTTTGAGAAAGTCAGTCAAGGTTAATCACTAGATTTATTTTATTTGTTATGTTCAAACAGAGTCATTTACCTGTTTGAGCAAAGGACAAATTTGACTGCTTATTTTTATTTTATTTTATTTTATTTTTGTTTCTGTTTGTTCCTTGATTTTTCTGTGGATATTTTAGTCAGCAGGTTACCTCTGTGCTGCTAAATGATTCATGTGGAGGCAGAGCATGATCTTTATGAAGTACTTCACATTTGAGATGATTGAAGAAACCCTCTGTCTTAAATCTCAAGAAGGAGTAATCATGTGCCTGTGTGTTATTGTTGAAGCTGAGGTTTTAGAGCACTTACTCCAATGGAAGAATGGCTCCTAGGCCTGGAGCTCAGTGACAGTTGGGACATTATTTGGCTAATTTTGCTGTCATTTACAAAACCAAAAAAGAAACAAAGCAAAATTTTCATTTCATCAAGCAGTTTGCCCCGTTCATCTGCCTAGACAGTAATAATTTCCCTCTTCTCTATCACCTTTTTCTCTTCTCTCGAAATGGAACGAGGTTGTACAACACACATACAGCAAACCTTTAAAATATATTTTAAGAATTATTTATATTTGAAAAGTTTTAGACTTATACATTTCTTGTAAGGATAGTAAAGGGAGTTCCTGTATACCACATATCCTATTTTTCTTAGTTTTATTATCTTAGATCAGTATGATTATTTGTCACAACAAATGAAATGATGGTATACATTATTATTAACTAAGCTTCATGCTTTATTCAGATTTCTCAGTTTTTCCCTAATTTTCTTTTTCTGTTCCAAAATTCCCAATAGAATACATTACACGTAGTAGTTACAGCACCTCACTCTTATGTGATTGTGTCAGTTTCTCAGACTCTCCTTGTTGCTGATGATCATGGAATGCTGGAAGAGTATTGGTCAGTTATTTAAAACAGGGGACTTCAGTTGGGACTTGTCTCACATTGCTATCCTGATTAGAGTACAATAATGTTTTTTTTAGGAGGAGTGCAGACATAGGTAACAATGCCTTTCTCATCATAACATAGTGTGGGTACTTTGTAGCAACATGTCTAATACTATTGTAGTGAATACCCATCATCTGACTGAAGTGCGTTTTTCTCCATTATAAAATTATTCTTTTTTGTCTTCTTGCTAAAATGCATTGTTTAGAAGAAAGTTACTATGCACACATTTATTTTAAAGTTTTTAGAATTAAAGGTGTAAGATTAGATTATTTTTAACATTCTTTTTAGTGTTCTTGTTGCTGGATGTGATCCTGGATTGCTATATAATTCCCTCTCAGTACTGCTAAGTACTACTCTTAGTACTGTTTGGCTGCTCCCCATGGTCCTGATAGCTTGTGTCTTCATTCCCATTCTTTGTCAGATAATCTTTAATTTCTCCATTAATCCAATAGTCACTCTCTACGATATTGTTCAATTTCCACATAACAGAGTTCCTTCTTGCTTAGTTTCTGTGGTTGATCCTAATTTGATACCGTAGTGGTCAGAGAAGGTAACTGAAATCTTTATGAACTTATTGACACTCTGTTACCTAATATTTGTTCTATCCTCAAGTTTTCTGTATACATTTAATAAGACTGTATACTTATCTTTTAGGGAGTAAATTTATATTAATAAAATCGGGCCTCCCTGGTGGGTTATGTCTCAGCACTATCACTTCTGCAACTTGAGTTTGATCCCTGGCCAGGTAGTTAACCCACATATGATACAGCATACAACTCCTGTCTGACCCACTGATCCCCTTAGCAATGTAATTCCATAAATCCTCCTGTTTCTCATTCTGTCTCTGGTGAATTCTCTCAACCCCAGCATCTCTGGCATACACCCCAGATTTCCTCTGCAAAAATAAATACGTAAGTAAATAAAGAAGGAAAAAATATATATCTACAGAGTTCATCTGGTCGAATTTCCCACTGAAGGCAATTATTTCCTATTGATTCTCTGTCTGGTTGGTCTGCCCATTGATGAGAGTATGGTGCTGAAGTGCCTTCCTATTACTGTGTTGCTGCCAGTATTGTTTTATTTTCTTCCCAGATTTAGTAATAATTGGCCCATATATTTTGATACCTCTTAATTTGATGTGTACATATTAATAAGTGTTAGAGCTTCCAGATGTATTGATCCTTTAAATTTTATATAATGTCCATTCTTGTATCTTGTTAAATCTTTCAGCTGGAAGTTTATCTTGTGTTAAGATGGCCGTCCCTGCCTTTTTGGTTCTCCTTTGCTTGTAAAATTATCTCCCAAACACTTAATTTAAGCCTGTGTTTACCTTTGGCAGTCAGATGGGTCCCCTGCAGACAACAGATAGTTTGGATTTTATTTTCTAAGGTATTCTGTGCCTATTTTAGGGTAATTTTTGATATATGACTATTTGCCACTACTGTTTGTTTATTTTTCTGATTCTGTCATTTTCCTTGTTAAATTTTTCATGGATTTTCTTGTCTTTGATTTAGATAGGAGTGTTCCTTTCAACATTTCTTGTAGGAGAGAGCTAGAAGGAAAGTCATTCACTCTCAAAGAGTAAGGAGTAATGTCCCCCCTCATTGAGCATGAGAGTATCTACCAAAATATTTTGTGGAATTCCTCTGCATGAGAGTATTTACTCCCAAATTTATTTACTTATTTATTAATTTATATTGGTGTAGACTCATGTGAATATTTTATGCCTTGTTTTATAAGCCAATGCTACTTTTGTATTTTGTTCAAATTGTTCCATTCTGGCATGTGAGAGTTTTTTGTTCAGTTGACTCTTCGGTCCCTTGGACACACACACATCATTGTAGAACATATTTTGAGCATGTTCTTACTTTCTGACATTACAGGTTGTTTCAGGTATATCTTGTAAATTTTATGTACCCATCCCTAGGTACAGGTTTCTTGATTTTTGGAATATAATACTGCAAACCAAGATGCAGGTGTGACTTGATTCTTCCATTCTCTGTGTATTTGTTGGCCAAGTGAAAAATTAATGTTGCTCCCACATTGGAAAAGCCTCATTTGGTTTCATTTCCATCTATTACATGAACTTTAGGAGTTGCTTCCAGATATTTTGCTTTATCTACTAGGACCTCAAGAATCAGGCTTTTAAAAAAACAGCAACCACAACCAAAACCAACAACTGTGTTTTTGTTTTTATTCAAGAGAATATATCTTTATTCTGAAGTCTATCCAGGTGTGAGAAAAATAAATAAAGAGAACCAAACTAGAACTGACAGCTAAATGCAGCTCTTGATTTTAATTAATAAAAGAGCTTGTTCCTTAACACAAGACCATTACTTTAATTGTTCTAAGACAATTATATTTTAGTGTCAATTTACTTAAGCCACATGTTATAAAACTCTCCCTTTAGGAAGATGTTTTTAGGAGCTCATTTTGAGGAATCATTGCCTGAATAAGTAGGAGGGAGAAGGACAAGAACCGGGGTGGGAAGAGCACAAGGGTGATGGTGCATAGGTGAGTTGGTGGTGGGAATTTCATGGGAAATCACATTGTGCAAAAATGAAGGATGATATAATGAATATACTTTTTTAAAAAACTGGCTTCTTAATCACCTTCATTTTAAGGTCTGTTTACCTGTCTGAGAAATGTCATGTCACAATGGAAGTCATAGAGCCTGAAATGGCAGTTTTACTGAGGTCAAACAATTTTTTATTGTTATCATACCAATTACCTTTACCATAAAATACATTAATTCTAGATCTGGAATAAATTTTAAAAACTATCCACTAACTAATTCATCCTAAAGTTGAGTAACATGACTTATCTAAGTGCATTGATTTATGGAGTTGCCAAACTAGAATAAGGATTCATGTTCCTAGAACAGTGTGGTGATCCTATCCAGAACAGGAAAAAAAGTGTTTAACTACTTCAAGAGTATACATATATAATTGCAGATGGATGAAGCTTTAATTAAGTACAGCAGTTTGGTGGCTGACAGCATGACAGTCTGAATCACATTTGCTAATTTTGCCTAACACTAACTGAATAGAAGCAAGAAAATGTGAAAAGACATTTATCTCTGCTTGGGATCAAATGTATAAGGAAAAATACTTATTTAAAGGAAAATAAAACACAAAGCTACTCTGACTGCTTTAAATTTATTCACTCAGAATATATCCTTCTGAATGATCCTAAAAATGTAAAATGTTTCCTAAGGAAAGCCCTTAATGTGATTGTGTTGACTTTGTCTTTTCTAATAGTCAGCCAGAAACGGTCGGTCTTGTAACTCAATTTTTCATTCCTTTTTGTTACCCCTTTCTGATTCTTGGGATTAGTGGCAAGGAAAAACATCCTGGCAAACCAGCATACCATAAATGTGGAAGAGGTTAGGATGTCACGTCTCCACCCTTAATTTCTTAGAGGAACATTCCTTAACCTCTGGACTTCTACAAAGAGTAGGAGTGTTTCAGCCTTTATATTAAGATGAAAGTTGGGTAAACGATACCCATTTTGAGTTTCTAAAATTAGCTCATCACAAGTTTCTGCTGTCCTCTGATGTTCCAGGCCCTTGGAGACAGAGGACAGGAAATGAAGCCTCATTTATAGGTGGAGAGAAGATTCAGCTTTCTTAAGTATCTTCCTGCTACACTGCTGATCAGCATTTTATGGAGGACATAGAGACCCAATTCTATGAGCTGCTTTTCTTGGCTTTGGAATCAGTTATACAGAAGCATCACTAAGAGTTCCAGAAGGTGAATGAAGAGTCAGCCTGCCCACTACCTTATGTTGACCTCGTTAGAGTAAGAGAAAGCCTGTATTTTCAAGCCCTGACTTCCATGCAAACTTCAGTAGCTGCATGTGTCCATTAGTCTACAGAGAAGTGCAGGGGAGCCCACAGCCCACATCATGAAGGGACAAAAGAGTAGTCAACATGTGTTTAAATTCACACTCAGTCATTTAGCATTGTTGCAACAGTTGCTTTGGGCTTGAAGGTCACAAGCATAGGCAAGTGGCAGAAAAGAAAATGGGTATTAAGAGGAGAAGACTTCATTAAATTTGTTTCCATTGGTTTATTTGCTAAAGATTCAAATCTGCTTCCTTAGTAGGAGAATAAATACTTAAAGGGAATGATTAATACAGACATTACCTTTGGTAGAAAAGACTTTTCAGTGGCCTTTAAAATTTTTTATTAATATTATTTTAAATAATTGGCATAAGCCCCGGTACTGGAAAGGAACCAATATTTCTGATTTAAAAAAAAAAAAAAAAAACTATGTTTGGACAAACTAAAAGAGGATGAATCATAGAATCTCAGTAAAGGAGAAAATGGTATTTACAACCTTCTGACCTTAGTGATTTTTGAGAAGGAACTTTTTTTTTACTTACCTCTGAATATATTTGATTAGCTCTCATCATTTAATTCAACTGAGTAGTACATAGTGAAAAACAAGTAATCAGCAAAAGGAAAGCACAGCATAAGTTTTATCAAATATCTAGTTTTGAAGTAAATTCTCCCAAAATAATGCAGCAGTAAATGTGGCCCAAGGAAATGTTTTATGGTATTTGATAAAAATAGAACAGGAAGACCCAGCCTAGTTGTCAGGAGGAATCAATCCAAGTCTCTCCCTTTCTTTATCCTTCCTTCCCTCCTACTCTAGCTCCTTTCTTTCTTCTTATTGATCTGTTCACTTTAATTTGTAGAAAACCTATTGTACCACTTTCATGGGTGCTGAAAACAAGCACATATCCTCCCTTCATAGAGTTTAAATTCTGGTAATCAGTTTTCAGGCATATGATGGATTGAAACACTGAGTATGACATGAAGGAATTGACGCTGGCCCCTCTCAGACATTGCTTAGTGCCTGCATTATATTTCAGAAGAAGAAGAAAAAAATCTATCCCAAACCCTGGTAGCAAGCACAAGGGAATTTCCTCATCTACCTTCTAAACTGGACAGGGGACTTGTTATTCAGGAATAACTCCATTATGCCGGCCCTGCTTAATGTTTAGGAAAGAATTATTCAAATCATATGGGAGGTGGTTCTTTGAAAGCCCCAGCTAAAGTAAAAGGAAAAAAAAAAACCAGGAGGTTTACAATCCGAAGCCAGACTTAATAATACATAACAAATTGCAACTCTGTCTGGGAATCTCCCTAGGTACCATTCCTAAGGATTCCAAGTGTTTAATTGAAATTTCTTTTGGGACAGTGGTAATCATTCACTTAAGCATTATATTTGTATTTGTGCGTGAAAGAAGGAAGTCAAAGGGCTAATAGACTAGTGAGCAGAATGGCTGCTTTTCAGCTGCCGGCCATGACGAGCAGGCAATTCTCAGAGGAGCGCTTATCCTGGAGACAGCTTGCTTACCTGTCCCTCCAGGGACTGTGGGAGGAGGACAGAGATGTGACTGACAGCTGTTTCTTCCTGGACTGAGACAGAATGCATGATCCCAGTGCAGCCTGTCTAATCAAACTAGTTTCAGTCTAGAGGATTAAAACACCTCAAGATGGAAAAGTATTCCAGTATAGATTTATTCTTAGAAAGACTATTCTTTTTACCCTGATGGTTAACATAAAATGTTTTAATCCCAGGGGACTTCATGATTTTCAAAGAAAAGTTAATGAATAGCTATTATTCTAGGAATATTTTAGCCACACAAACTTATGATGGAATCAAAATAAAAGTCACGGCTATAAGGATTCTACTATCTTTGCATAGTGAGAGATCCTAAATCCTTTTAGTTCAGGATGAAAGCAGGTTATGAGCTTCAACTAGTTTTTCCATATTCTTTAAATCTTAAATATGACTCTACTGGTGTTTTTCCTAAGTTTTGCAGGTGTATGTCACCTATAAAATACTTGCATGCAGTCAGGTCATTTTTTTAAATAGCTTTAGCAGATACAATTTACAAATCAAAACTCTCATTTCAAGGTGTACCATTGAATGAATGTTAGCAAATTGATAGAGCTGTCCACCCATTACCACAATATACTTTTAGAAAATTTCTGCTCTTCCTAAAAGATTCCTCATGCTCTCAGCTCCAGTCCCATTAATGCCAAACTTAATAATAACCTTACATTGTAATGGTTTATGTTCATCACCTAAAGGATTTAAGTTAAGTTTCCCCAAATATGGACTCAAGTGTGTATTTCCAGCATTGTAGATATGATCAACCTTATTACATAAATGAGAAAACTGAGAATCACAGAGGCAGAGAATTAACCATTGCCCCAGAGATAAGAAGCTACAGGATCAGAACCTTGTTTAGTCTCATCCCAAAGCCTCTTTGTACTATGTAATACCTTCTAGTGTGAAAAGTGATCTGGCTGTGGAGCTTAATAGAAGTTGAGACAAATCAAAGATTATACTTTCATGTGCATGAATAATATTTTATTTTTTAAAATGCCTCAGTTTCCTTTTTACTATGTACACATACTTACTATGCACATAGATGTGCTTACATAGACATATATATATATATATATATATATCAAGTTTCTTTTTAAGTAATATAATAGTTCATTTTTACATCATTTTGTGCTTTTTTTTTCTTCATCTCAGCTGTAATCCTCATGGGCTTCCCATCACCAAATCACCCATGTGCCATCACCATAGTCACTGGTGTGAGGTGGTATCTCCTTGTGGTTTTAATTTGCAGCTCCCTTATTACAAGTGATGTTGAACATTTTTTCATATGCTTGTTGGCCATCTGCATTTCCTCTTTGGAGAAATGTCTTTTTAGCTCTTCTGCCCATTTTTTGATGAGGTTGTTTATTTTTTGTTGAGTTTCATAGTTCTTTGTATATATTTGTGATCAATCCTTATCACTAGTACAGTGTGAGAAAAATTTGTCCCATCAATGGGATGTCTATTTTTTGTGATGTCTCTTTGGCTGTATAGAAGCTCTTTGACTTGATGTAGTCTCATCTGTTTATCCTTTCCTTCACTATCATTGTGTTGGGTGCTGTATCTCTAAAGATGTCACAGCAGAATCCAGGTATTTTATCTTCCTAAAAGATTCCTCATGCTCTTTGCTTCCAGGTATTTTATGGTCTCCTTTCTTATGTCTAGGTCTTTAATCCACTTTGAGTTGTTTTTTGTGCATGGTGCGAGGTAGTGAGCTAGTTTCATTTTTTTGCATGTTGTTTCCCAATTTTCCCAGCACCATTTGTTGAATAAACTTTCTTCCCATTGTATCTTCTTTGCTCCTTTCTCAAAGATTAGCTATCCATAAACCTGTGGGTTTATATCTGGGTTTTCTATTTGAATCCACTGGTCTGTGTGTCTGTTCTTGTTTCATCAAGTTTCTTTTTCATTTTGGTTGTGTTAGGATATGATAACTAATAGTTTCTGAGTATATAGCCTTATTCAGTATTTTCTTATAAACAGAATTGTGTTACCATTTTTTATACAAATCAGAACATCTCATAGATGTATTTTCTTGTTGAAAAAAAAGCACTGATATGGAAGTACAGTATTATTACAGTATTATTATAACTAACTAATTCTCTGTGTTAAGATATATAGTAAAAATATGTGTATTACTCAAACATTGTTTGAATATCAGACATATTTGACATATCAGAATGGTACTTACTATTATCAGATTGACTTGGTAAAAATTTTAATGAAATCTCAGACAAGTTGTCACACAGAAACTAATGTATGATGGGAGAACTTCTTTGAAGTTACCAAAATCTTAGTTTGAGTTCCTGATATCTACTCAGCAGTTTCCTGTCATTTGACAGGTCATATAATTTCCCTGGTCCTTAATTATTTACTATAAAACAGGTATAACTAAATGCCAGTTCATTGGCATTAGCAAGTTGTCAGTCAGAAATCAGTAGTTTATCTCCCTTGTTACATGCCTTTCCTATAAAACACAACTTAAAATTGATTTCAACATTGATTGCATTATTTTGGATAAAACTAGATGATGGAAAAAAAAGTACAAATACATATAAAGGATCAACCAAAACAAAAATTAATTGCTGCTCCTAAGATGTCAGGAATCAGTAATGTTGATGACTGTTAATTTCCCTCAGTTGGTAATTCTAGTAACAAGGTTTTTCATGATGGCAACACTGCCTTCATGCACCCTTGTACCTGGTCTCTACTGAATCTTCAGAGAAATTTAAAGAAACTGAACTGAAATTGGAGAAGGAACACTTTTCTTTCAAGTTCCCTGGCTTGTAATTGTCATACATCACTTCTCTTTGACTCAGCTGACAAAAACTGACCCATAGTTTGACCCAGATACAGTGGAACATAGAATGACAGTTCCTGATAGTGCTACTATTTCTTAGTATTAATTGCACACTACGAAAATTCAGAAACATCCATTTTGGTGGATAGCTAGTGCTCTGTGACATTCAAGCTAAATTTTTAGATAGAAGATTAAAGGTGATCTGACCCAAAACTTAATGGGAGTCTTTAAACCTTGGGCCAATTAAACATGGGGGGATTCATGGTGAATAGTTGGGCTTCTTTACTCTCAACTAAGGAGATGGTTATAACTAATTGTATTCAAAAGTTTTCTGTTTTCAAATATTCTTGTAATAAAAAAGCAGTACTCTGGCTGAAAAGATTATGGGAAGGGGTAGTTTGAGGCAAGTCTTCTTGTGTGCTTCTTTTAGAAGAATCCCCAGAGATCCTGGAAAAACTGGTTAAAACCTATGGAGTAGGTTATCTCAGGGCTCCTTTCACAACATTTTCTGATTAAAAGACTAGGCCCTCACTGGTGGCACAATGGGTTAAAGTACAGCTCTACAGAACTAGCCACAGCTGCTTCAGCACCAGTTCAACCCCCGCCCAAAGATATGACCCACATGGCACAACAGATCTGTCCTGTATTGCCCGCTGCTCCCCTCAGCAGTGTATTTCGCTGATCTGCCTGTTCTGCTCCCCATTCTGACTGGTGAATCCTCTCACAGCCCCTACACCTCTGGCCTGTACTCCAGTTCTGTATGCATAAGTAAATAAATCTTTTTTAAAATAAGTTCTTATTATTTCCCTTTCCTCTTTTATTTCTTACTCCAAACTTATTTAAAAGATCACTGTAGAAGTCTAGAACTAAGACTACATAAAGACTGGGCAGTACAAAGACTTATGTAGACTGTACTTTTTTTAAATTACATTTTTTGGCATCTTTTAAAGTAGATAAATATCACATAAAATTTAGATTTCAAGATTTTGTAGAAATATCACAACATCTCCCACATCAGTTCTAACTTCTTGAATGGGCCCTCCCTGGTGGCTCAGCGGGTTAAAGCACAGAACTATGAAGCTAAAGCCCACTTCTTGAATGGCAACAATCTGCAGCTAAATAACAGCTGCCTAATCAAAGGGACTTGCATTCTTTACTGCTTTTCCATAGGTCCCTACTACTCCCTGTTGTCTAAAATAGCTAGCTGACTGAGCTTTTTTATATCAGCGACTCTGCTTTTTATGTTAACTGTCCAACTTCTCTAAGTAAGTAAAATGTGTAAAATGTGATCTAATGGAAAATTACGACCTCTTTGAAATTTTTATTTTTTTTTATTACAGCAAGTAGATAATTATTAAAATCTTATGAGCAAGAATAAACTGGATCACCACTTTCAATTGTTCTTCAACCTCTTTTCATAGAAAGTTCTGCTGCATGAGAAGGTGTTTATTTATAAAATGTGTTTTACACAATAATTACTCCCCATTGCCTGTGTTAGTCCATGTAACCTTTTGGCTTTCAGGATTTTATGCTTCTGCTCTGAATTAATTTAAAAAAGTAATTTTCTCTTACTAAACAAAGGCTCCACATAGTACACATACACACACACATGCACACAAACACATATTTACATATATATAAAAGAGATAATAGCATATTATTTTTTTAACTCGACATCTTTTTCTTAGAGTTGTGGCTAGTAGTGCCTTTCTGAAGAAGTACTGTAGCAAAACTTTGACATATGTCATGGTTGTCAAAGTCAGCATTAACACAAAATAATAAGTTATTTAATATAGGATTCAACTTTATTATTTTTTCAAGTGAGCTGTCGATCACCAAGTTCTGAAGTGGATTTCTTTAAAGTCTCCCTGTCTCTAGAGAAGAAGGGGGAAAGGCAGTGTGTCCCTGGACAGGATCTATGACTCATTATGTCAATCAAACCCCACTTCAGAAGGGAATAAAGAGATTTGTATCTCAAAGCTGTGCATAACGACTCCTCGGCTTTTCATTTCATATTTATGAGCGGTTTACTTTGAAGTGTTTATCAGCCAATACGCAGAAACATGAGGGAGCCTTGCCTGAAACCATACTCACGCGTCTAATCTGTGAAATGCTTGCTGAGCAGACTAGCTCATCAGCGCATGCCATGCAAAAATAAATACATAAATAAACTTTTTGTTATTTGAGGTCTTGGAGCCATGTCTTTATATGAACTATAAAAAAGGAATAAATGGTGCTGAACATTTTGAAATCGGTGTAACACAGGAAACTTGACTCTGTGAAGTGCAAAAAAAGGGAGGGGCAGATAATTTCTTGCTTGAAATAAAACCTGATAGACTGCAGAGAAATAAAAATACACTAAAATTTACTGAGACTTGTCATACGGTCTAAGGTTTTGGGCTTGTCTGAATGACCACATGATGGCAGTGAGTAGAGTAAGTTGGTTTTTAAATACTTTTTCAAAGATGTATTTATCAGAATTGTTGGGAGATGGCATTAGCAAGAGGTTGAAATCACTAAACAGAAAGCTGTTTTACATTTTTTATCTACATTAGAAACCCATGTACATTTTAAGTTACATAAAATAGGTAGAATGGATGAGGACACAATAGAAGCAGAACAAAATGAACTATGTATCCTTGATAAATGAAATGCCTACACTTTCTCTGTTTAATCTGTTATATTTCTTCATTTAATTTATCACTCAACAAATATTTAATGAGTGCCTACTACACTAAATTTGGGGCTTCAAATCTATTGACATTGCTAAGAAAGATCACTAACAGCTTCCACTAAGAAGTCAATGTCATTGTCACCTAAGTTCCTATATCTTGAGGATGCCCAGTTGTCTTCTTTACATAGGTTCCCACATTTCTGAGGTCCTTTCTCAGTTACAGCAAGAGGGCATTTAAAGAAACAAGCTTAATTCACTTGGATGATCTACAAAGTTTGTTACTGATTTCAACAGAAGGACTAGAACAAAGTCCAGGAGCCTTATTAGCCAGTCTCATAAAACAGCTGAATTCCAGTTTTGCCCCTTTTACAGATTCTTCATTCTACATTCCAGTGACCAGCCACTCCCGCCCCCCACTCTACCCCATTTTTCCATATCCTAATTGGGAAAAGAAGTCTTTTGCCTACTCTCTCACTCAGAATATTATGTAACCACGGAAGTTTAAAGCTGAAAGTCTTTAGACTGAACTTCAAAGCAGTGCATATGAGAGAACACAGGCTTTGGAGCCAAAAAGAGAATGCATGGATTGAATCTGCCCACTCTTTACGTAGCTCCAGTGATGTTACTTCTTTTGTTTGAGTTTAATGCTTTCCTCCTAGTTTTATTCTGAGGATTATGTGACATTTTGCATGTAAGTGTTCTAACCCACTCTTGATACATACTAGCCCAGCAACAAATATTTAGCCACAAATATTTGTTGAATGAATGATGTCAACCCTTCTACCCCCATCCTTTTATTTTCAAAAAAACCCTGAAGACTCAAGTGATTAGGGGCTAATCCGGTTATATTTTCCCACCCAGAATCATATAGAACAGAAATATATAGTTACCTTCTCCCCTACCTGTGCTCTCTCATCTCCGTGAGTAGAGGTGGAGTGCAAAGTAAATCTATGAGGAATACGAGATGATATTGTAATTATATATTTAGATGCCTTTCTTGTTCAACTGTGATTCCACAGAGCAGGGCCACACCCTTCCTGTCTCTATCTGTACTTGATTCTTAGACCTTGTTGTTCATCTGTGGAATGGAACTGAACTTATCAGTTTGATACATGAACCGTGGGTGCCCTTGGGTCTATGTGAGACATAGAAAGGCAAGGATTCTTAGGGAGACTTAATACAAAGAAGCATAAAACCTGTCAGATACGCAGCAATGTCAACCAAAGCCTTTGTGGGGTGTGTTTCTGATAATGCTGATGGATAGGTTTTCTGAAAGGTTTATTTTGATTTTCTTATCCGAATGGAGATTGAGCACACTGCACACAAGAGAAAGTGATTTGGAGCCAATTCTAAGAGAGAGGAAATTGAAGCAAGAAATAAGTGTTTGAAATAATAATCTGCTGCTGATCCCCAAACAACCTGAAATGAGAGCACAGGAATTAATGAGGCTCCTAACCCCTTGTGACATAGGCAAACCAGACTTGTGCCAGAGAAGCAGCAAATTCCCTGCTGGTCTGTTCATAGGCTACCAGAGAGCAAACAAAACCATATCCTCTTTGAATGGAAAGCTGTCTTAATAAAGGAAAGGATTTTTTTAGATGAAGGATCACCAAGTACCAGATAGTGCACATGTTTTCACAATGCACCTGGAATAAACCTTAGCAAGGGAAAATGGCTCAATAGAGAACAATTAAGTGTCACATTGGATTCCACTGACTGTCATTCCAGACAAGTAGCAGTTTTTCTGTGAAAGTTTTTTTTTTTCCCTAAGAAAGAAGCAATCTACTAGGAGTGACCCCTGTTTAAAAAAAAAAAAAAAAAAAAGAGGCAGAGAGATGAGAGGAATACATCTTACTACTCAGCTCTGTAAGAGTCATAGTTTGTGGCTTCTGGAAAAACCAGGACTTGTGTTTCTCCATTTCTCAGGGAGCTCATTCCTATTACTTTGCACAGATGATGGTGACTCCTAAGGCGGTTTTCTTTAAAATGTCTCAATAAACATGCTGCTGAATACCAAACAAGAGAGATGGTAGAATCACTGGAATCCAGGAGATAGATTGAGAAAATGAGGAAGGATCAAGGAAGTTTTCTGTAATGACTGAACAGTTGTTCTGCTAATTAGAAGAGGCAGGCTGGTACGAGCACAGCGTGCCTTTCCCAGAACACATGGAAACAGAACCCAGCAACGTATTTCCTAGACCGCTATAAAAGCCAGTGTCCCGGGCATGTGATGTCATGCCAGGAGATGTTCTCTGTGCATTTCAGGATGCTGACAATTCCTTAAAAATCTTTTTGGAGCTTGGCAGCCCTCCATGCATGTAAGATTTCGTGGTGAAGCAGGACAACAACTTGCCTGTCAAGGACTTTGCCCACTTTTGCTTTTGTTAGCACCTTCCTCTCTAAGCAATATCTAAAATCATATTTTAAAATTGCATTAGTATAAAAAATATACTACTGTTGTAGGTTAAAAGTTTCCTGAAAAATAAAAGTTTACTTTTTTCCTGCTTTTAGAAGAAATTAAACCGATATCTTGGACCCTAGAAATAGTGGGCCCTAGTGACTGTGACTTTTTGCTGTGTATTTTGCCATATTCTTGATTTCTTCCTTTGTTGCATTCCTTCAAGGATCTAAAAGTGAATTTCAGTTTTGGGGATAAAAACCCCTAGTCATAAAGATGGTTCCTTTATCTGATGAGAAGTATAACACAGTGACATGATACTAATTTCTGTGGATTCATAATTTGTAGTTACAGTTTATACTTAAAGAATAATTTGGTCCACATCAGCCCGTTGTCCTGTTTGCTCTGTTTTTTCCCCTAACATAAGAGCCATTCCTTTTAAGAGCAGTGTTTTTCCATTGCATTTATTATTGTCTCAATTTTAGAAACTGAATATAGTCACCATAATTTAATTTTTTCCATGTGAATCAAGACAGCCCCAGTGAATAATGAGTTCAGCTTTATGTGTGTGCTGTAATAAATTTGTTCCCAGAAGTTTTAGAAGTTTATTAAATTTCAAGTGGTCTTTTAGTTCTACTCGACAACTGCACTAAACCACCTGGTCTTGGCATTGTCTGAGTCTTCTGAGTATTGGCTCCATTCCTGCTACTCTCTCCTAACCCTCTACCAACCGCAATCCAAACAGAACTCCTAAACGTAAGTCCACTGTCCCATCTCCCCAACCCATTGCCGGAACCCTCTTGCCCTGTCTCCTGGCCTACCACTGTGAATGAGCTTCCTCTGTTTCCAAACTGGGGAAGCCCCCACTTTGTACAAGATCAAACTCCCACAGCCTACTTATTTTGAGAACTGGGGTCTCACTCTCTCAAGAGACCTGTTCTGTCATTCCCTATCTTCTGTTCAACTCTTTCTTCCAACAGCCACAGCCACATTCCTATGCTTTTACTATGGTTCAACTGAGAAGTTGTGCCCGTCTTACTGGCACCGATACCCCTCTCTTATTTTCTTCTACATGCAGTCCAGTCTCACACTCACACATACCCTTTCATGATCACATGATGATCATGTTGCTGCTTCATTTTGGTCATTTCTCAGTTCTCATCTTAATGACCCATCAGTAACATGTGAAACAGTTTAACCATCCTCCTCTGTTGCTACATTCTTTACTTAGATTATATTCCACCAGAGATTTATGACTTTCATCCTACTGCATTGTTTTTACTACCACTTCCACTTCCTTGCTCCAAACTCTTAAAATAAAAGTGACTCAGAGTTCAATCCTTGATTTTTAAAAAAAAATTATTTATGTACTTATTCCACACTGTTGAGCTTGTTGACGTCCATGGAGTTAAATGGCATCTATATGCCAGTATCTGCCAAATCTGTGCGTGCTATATCTGACCTGCCTCTTTCATATTCCACAAACCAGGATCTCTACCTATACATCCAGTATTCATTCCAAACCCAGATAGCCAGGGGGGAAATACTGATTTCCCCTACATTTGCATGTGCGTGCATACAAGCTCACATGCCCCCCCCACTCACTCTCCTTGTTGTGTTCCCCAATGCAAATGGTGGCAACTCTTTCCTCTTAGTTTCCAGTTCAAAATACAGATATCACTTCTGACTTCCTTTCTCCATACCCCACATGCAGTTCCCCAGTTCTGTATTTTAGAGCAATTTCAAAGTCACCAAAAGGTTGAATGGAAGATAGAGATTCCATATACCCCCCCACACACATCACGTTAGACCCCATATTATCCACAGCCCTTACCAGAGTAATAAACATTTGTTACAACCCCAGACCTCACATTAGTCTATATATGACCCAAAGTCCATAGTTTACATTACAGTTCATAGTTTACACTGCAATTCTTGATATTATGCATTTTTTGGATTTGGACAAGTATATAATGATATGTACCATCACTATGGTATCATATCAACGGTTACATTGCCTTTAATTTTTTCTCTCTTTTTTAAAGATTTATTTATGCCCTAGAAATTTTTTGTGCTCCATTTACCTTTGACCCTTGACTATTGATTCCACAGTTTTGCCTTTTGCAGAATGTCTTATAGTTGGAATCACACAACATATAACCTTTTTAGAATGGCTCCTATTGGTAATGTACATGTAACTTTCCCCCCATGTCTTTGTGATTTCATAGCTCATTTCACATTTGGTGCTGAAAACTACCTATTCTCTGTATACAACATAGTTTATTAATTGGTTGTATTTGCCTTTGCTTCTTAGTTTTATTCCTATTATCTGGCTTAAAGGGACGTGCATATTTAGGCATTTCTATATTCTTTAGCTCAAAATATAAACATAAGCAAAGTGAATTATATGATTCAATAGGAAACTTATTCTGTCACAAGTACTTTAAAGTATGAAATAAAGACAGATTGGTCAAAGCTGCTGCTTCAGAATTATTTTAAATTTTAGGAAAAAAACTTAAAGTCATAGCAAAATATAGGGAATAAAGTGAGCAATACTAATCATATGTTAACTATTAACCTTTTTGTCAAATTTGTTACAGATCCTCCTTCCACCTCCCCCCAAACTGCATTCTCCTCTCTGCTACTAAGTACTTGGTGTATAATTTTTCAGTTTAAATTTATCCTATTATTGTGTGTGTCTGTGTGACAATGTGTGTGTATCATATATCTTATTATATATACATATATATGTGCATATACATGTACACATGTATGTGTATAAAATAACATTTATTTTGTTTTTCCTATTTTTTGGTAACTTAACATTTGGATTTTAATAGCTATCCACTTTAGGACCCGGGTTGTCATCTGGTAAATAAATTGCCTTTGTATGGCAAACGCTGGCCTATATTATAGGTTTATAGTTTTCTTGATTGTTTCTCATGAAACTTATTTCTTCCAAAAGTTAGAAGTATATCAGCTAAATTACTTTTACACATATAACATTAGTGACAGTTTTGAATAGATATTGAAAGATCTTGGTTTTTAAACAATCACCTGTTGACCCTCTAGACATGCTGAGATCCCTGTGAATCTGTGACTCCATTTGTGACTCCATTGCAGATGAATGCATCCTTGATATGGTGAAAATAATGCTTGAGAGACCCTCATGGCTTTGCCCACAATGAGGATGATGTATTTTCATGACAAGTTATCTCTGGTGTTGCTGAGAGTGATTAGGGATAGCATTACTCATATCATAAGCATCCCGGTGCTGATGGTTAAGTGTTTCTGCTATTGAGAAGTATTTTTTTACCCCTTTGAACAATCTTCTGCCTTCTATTCTTGAATTTTGTTTTTAACTTTGAGTTTAAGTGACTCAACAATTCACTCTAAGTCAACAGCTGCCAGATGCTAAATGTAATTAAGACTTTACATGTATTTGTAACCTGCGACATGTGTTTGGAACACAGGAAGCAAGGTGGGAAAGGGAGAAAAGGAAAATTTCTTGACTCAGTTTCAATTATCCTCTCCCTGTTTAACAGATGCTAACAAGCATTAGGAAACTACGGTCTTCCCATTTTTCCTAAGTTCAATGGCTAGATGCTTAGCATGGCTTTCAACAAGCATCTAAATTTTCACAGTATTTGTGAAATGATAAAGCCCTTAATTTAAAGGAGCAAAAAGGATTGATACACAAACACCACTTTATCATTAACATTGCTTCCAGGTATTTCTGGCCACAGAATTGACTCTTGAGTTGTTGCCAAAGCAAAATACCTGCTATACATACATTCATTTGTTATATCTATGATCTCTGTCTCACTAGATATCAGAATGCAAATAGAAGACTGTATTAGCTATTGAGATCTACAGTTATACTTCATTAAGTTAAAGTGCCTTGAAAACTTGAAGTGCTTGGTGGAGACAGAGACCTTCATGAGAGCTGCTGATGCAAATGTTATAGGTGTTCGCCAAAACTTCAGTTAATGTTGGTAGCTTCTCTACTGGCTTAGCGAATATACTTTGTGTTACTTTGAGAAACTAGGATGTCACTCTTGTTAGTGGGTTAAAAATGAAATATCTCTAAATATATTCATCTTGACTGAAAAAAATGGTTCCTTTGTATGGAGCTAGACTGAATTTGCATATCATTTAGTACTTTTATACATACTCATAGCATCATAAAAGTAATATAATGGTGACTAATATTTATCAATTTTTAACTTTGTTCTAGACTGTTACATATTTACATATTGATAATTGTTGACACAGTTACCATGTATATCAAGTACTGTTATTTGTTCCTCCATTTCTCAGATGGGAACACGGAGACATATGAACATTAAGTAGGTTAGTCAAAATAGCAGCAGATAGTTTTTAGAGTAAATCATAGAAATCTCTAAGCAGCTAACACAAAATAACAACTAAAATTAGCTTACACAAATTAGAAAAACCTTCAGGTTGAAATTTGAGCCTCATTGGAAGCAGAGGCTGCTGTCAGCGATACAGCTGGGAGACTGAACCTTAGACTTGGAGAAGGGAGGAGGACATAAAACTGAGACACCTGAATTAAGCAGGAAAGTTGAAAGAGCTATTTGGCTAGTGGTACCACATGGCCTAGAGAGAAACAAAAAGACAGACAGACAGATAGATAGACAGATAGATATAAACAATGTCACCTAAATTATGTATACTTATATAAGAAAACCAATCTTTATTATTAAAAATGAGATAACATCAATCATTAAAATTTTCAGAATTATAACAGCAGATGAGACTAAAATAGAAAAACTGAACTGAAATTAAAAAAAAAAACCTTTAAGGTTTATAAGAGAAATACATAAATGTTGAAATAAAAATAAGGTTACTATTATATACAGTCCATATGCAATCAGGCACAACTGAAGAGAGAACGAGGTGACCAGAAAAGTAATTGAGGGGATTAATAAGAGACAACACACAGTGAAAAGAGATTAAAAATAGGATAGAGACATTTTCTAGAGAAATGAAAGTTCATAATTTATTAGAGAAGAGAGTAAAGGTATGGAAGTAAGTAAATATTTAAGAAGCAATAATTGAAGTTTTTAAAGGAAAGAAACTACAAGTATGGTATATGTCAAGATTAGAACTCTAAGTAGACTGCTATAATATGTTTATATTGTAATTCTTAGAAATCACTAAAAATTATATGAAAAAATAACTGAAATGTCAACAGAAAATAAAACTGGAATTAGAAAAAATAAATCAAGAAAAGATAGGTGAAGAAAGAGGAACAATTAAAAATGGTGTAGAACCATGAAAAATAGCAAAATGATGAATTTAAATTGAGCTGTGTCACTAAAAACAGGCTGTCAAACCAATTAAAAGACAAAGATTGTAAGATACTTGTTTCAAGTATCTTGTATATCTTGTTTCAAGTATATATGTGCTGTCTATGAAACATGCCTTAAATAAAATGACACAGCAAAGTTGCTAGGAAAGAAATTGAAATAGTGTAAAGTATGTCTTTTGTTTATAGTAAACAAGAGAGCTTACATGACTATTTATTACCAGATAAAATAGACTTTAAGGCCTGAGGTATTACCAGAGAAAGATGAGTATTTGATATTGACATAAGGGTTAATTTGCACTAGACATAAAAGTGTGTGTCTTATAAAAATCGTATGTCTAATAGCATAGTTTCAGAAAGAAGATGGCAGGGAACTGAGTAGAAGAGGAGAAAAATAAATGAAAGTAAATGGAAAAGGAATAAATGCATTATTGTTTAACCCTTTCCTCAGTAACTTATATGTTCTCAGTCCACAGAGAACATTGCTAGTCACCCAGACTTGGAAGGTTCACATAGGCCACTGTGCAAGACTTTTGTATATGGTCTGTTACTCAATTCCTTGTGTTATATTCTGTGCTCAAATACAAGTCTTTTTGAATTTCAAGAGGAATCACTAGAGTGTTTATTCTTCATGCACCTCGTACTTAAGTGAGAAATTAAGAATAAGAAAAAATATAGGTAAGTTCCAAATATATGGAAGTAAAATAGCATATAGCTAAATAACTGTATATCAAAGAAGAGAAGTTAGAAGATATTTGGAATAGGGTGTCATCACCATATCTAAATTTGTGGGATAGAGTTAAAGAGAAAAGATTACAAGTGTGAATGTTCAAAAAACATTCTTTATTTTCATTTCTGCTTCAAGAATAGAAATGAATGAGCAAAAGAAACCCAAAGTGAGGAGATATAATAATCTAAATGCGAGCAATTTAATAAATAGGTAATAAACTATAAAGGAGAAGATTAAAGTAAAAGGCTAGTCCTTTGAAAACACTAATAAAATTGATAAACATTTAGTAAGAATGATAAAGAAAAAACAAAGTACACAGGCTTTCCAAATTAGGACTAAGAAGTGATATCATTAATATCATTATGTCCTTCACATATTCAAAGATACTGTCATAATCGGTAGCAATTTAAATGAAAGGGACAAGTTCCCTGTAAAATATAGTTAATATAAAAATGCTATCTAAAAAGTATTTATTAGAGATAGAGGCACTGCATATGGTTGATAAAATATTGAATTCATCACAAAGCTTTAATAATTTTAAACATACATGTACCTATATTATAGCCTTGAATGGGCATAAAGCAAATATTCATAAAACTGAGGAACGGCCCTTATCATAGTAGGAATTTTCATATTATATCTTTAAATTCCTGATAGCTAAGTACTACAGAGAAAAATTAAACACAAAATGAATGTTTGGGTTTGATTCATATTTATAGAATCTTGCACACAAGAATCAAGGAGCCTACATTTTCAAATACACATGAAATACTTAAAGACATTTCACAGGCTATAAAACCGATTTCAAATTGTTCAAAGAATTTATAACAAAAATTATGTTCTTTATGTCCAATACATTTGGAAACAATAAATAGATTCAATAGAAATAAAAAAATATTTAGATCTCCACAACAGTGAAGATGCAGTAAAATCGGTCCTTAGAGAGAAATCTAAAGCTTGAAATGTCTCTAATAAGAAAGAAGAATGAGTGAATGCTAGTAATATAATGTATTAAATTTTGAAGTTATGCATAAAAATATTGGAATGAGCTCAAAGGAAGGAGTTTGTATGCCTAAGAGTAGAAATTTATGAACCAAAAAGCATATACAGATAACAGAATCAGAAAAACAAACCTTTGTTTTTTGAAACACAAAAAGAATGAATGATAAATCCCATCCAGTTAAAAGAAAGAAAGAAAAGAATAATGTTAGGGATGAAGTAGAGATAGCATTCCCCAGACCTGACAAAAACTTAAAAGGACTGAAAAATATGTGGATAACTTCGTAATAGTCCACTTCCAAACTTAGGCAAAGTGGGTATAGTTTGAAACAGCAGTAGTGTCTCAAAGCCTTTAAAATAAACCCTGGATTATAAAAAAAAAAAAAAAAGTGTTAATATATAATTCTGTATAAAAAGTATGCTCATCTGTAAACTGATGATAATCATAATCACTACATTTCCTGTGTGGTTATTCTATGAAACAATATTCCACATGCTTTTACCAGCCGTCATTAATCCAGTGCTCATGGCAGCAAAAAGTGCTGATCTTATGTCCGTTTTTAAAATGGAGTAAATGAAGACTGAGCAGAAATAATGAATTCTCAGAAAACATGGTCAACAAGCATTTTGTAAACTATTACTGCAAGTATTTTATTTTAAAAGAAATTCTCACCAGCTTCTCTTATGCCCCTTTGATCTGTTTCTCTCCCCACTTTTCTCTGAGCCTCAGAAACCTTAGTCTAGTTTCCAGTGTCTGCTAGTTTATAGTCATTTTGCATTGTCTGCTCAGCTGGTTTGTGTTCTTTTTATTACTCATATATGTGATATTGTCCAGTATTTGTCTTTATTTTTGACTTATGTCCCTACGTCTTGTGCTCCTTCCATTGTGCTATAAATATTTCATTTTATCTTTCCATATAACTGAATAGTATTCCACTATATTTATAAAAGAGACACTGAAACTTTAACCCTAGACTACATTGTGACTACCTTTCACACCTCTTCTTGTAATTAGAAGGCTATATATAAAAACATTTAAGACAGTGCCTGTCACGTTAGGGTATCCTCAGTAAATGTAATAAATAAGCCTAGAAGCTGTTCTCACACGGGAACCTGCTGGACTCTTGCAGCCAACTCACTCACATCCTTCTATTTGATTTTTCTGGTTACAAACATTCCAGGCAAAGTCTCACCTGGCAGATGAGCATCTGTAAAGCTCTCACTTGGGGTAACTGATAAGTATGGTTTTTAATACTGGAATTGATTTTTAATCTTGTTGAAATTTTCATCAGCAGAAGAGAGTCTCCAGTTAGTTAGGCTACTGGACATTTTGTTTCTACTTCTAAATTGGCAGTCATTCAGCAGGAATTTTTGTTTTGGCTGCTTTAAGGTTCTCTAAATTGGTCTTTGTTCAGGTCAGAATGTGAAAATGCCACCATTGCAGAGCATAATGCCACATTCACCTTTCTCTTTGAAAGTTTTATAACCTGCAGACAAATGTAGGTTCTTTGGCAATTTCCCATCTGCACTAGCCATTTTGGTGTTTCCTTGATTTAGGAGTGTTTCTACATTGGAATGATTGTATTTACCAATCATAAAAGTTGTGACAGACATCAGACTTTGGACATTAATTAAGCTAAACATTTAGGAATATCTAAATGTTAACCTTTTAGGTTCTAAACCAATAAGAAAAGCATACCTCTTGAAGTGTATTTTGAAACTGAATATTTGATTTCAATTTTTATGAATAATAATACATGTACACCTACTCTGTAGTTTTAAGCCACAGGATTTTGGGTGAACAGTTTGCAACATATGAAAAAATATCTGAATGTGTAAAATCAGGTGAATTTTAGAGGAGCATTAACAGAAAGTTGGAGAATTTTATTAAACACAGCATCAAACAGTAGAATTCTTAAGTAATTCCTTCAGCAATTTTTAAAATTGTGGCCATTCCCTTTACAAATAGGTAAATTTTAGCAGTCCAGATATTGTTGGTAATTGCTTTGAACTGTTCTGTATGGTTCATACATGTCTGTAACTCATCAAAATTCAACTAGTAAGGTATTGATGTTAAATGTGATATATTTTTGATTACTCAAACAAGAATAAAGCTGTGTTTTATCACTTGTAATTGCCATAATTTCCCAAACTTTATGTTTTACAAAAGTTTAAGTTATCAGTTCAAATTAGTTAGTTTATTAGATTGAAAAGAACTGTAATATTATAATTGATAGCACATTCATAAATACATGTTGAAAAATTTGGAGTAGATATTTATTCCTGATTTTAAACTGTTTACATTTGTACAAGAAAAGTGACCCATGTTTATTTTCAAAAGATTCTTTTTGTCTTAGGATAAATGATACTAAGAATTACAAAAGGAAATAATACTTAAAGAGAAATAATATTTCATATTAAATAGTAAAAGTAATTTATTACAACTTTATCTTGAAAAAGTGAAATAGATTGTCAAGAATATATTTAATATCAATATGATTGATATTATACCTATTCTACAGCTACTCACAGGATAAAAAATAACAATTTTTGCAGAGAACATAGTGTATATTTTATGGCAGAATTATCTGACTATAAGTATTATATCCTTCACTTTAGATTTGCATTTTGCAGCATGAACATAGAGGGTCATTTTTTGCAAAAATTATTTGATGGATTCATTAATTTTCCTAAGGGCCTCTCATTAACCTTTTATTTAAATAATTATGGTTCCTTATTCAAGATGAGATTTTCCTGGTTCTTCATATGGTGATTGATTTTTATTGTATGCTGACTGTTGGAGTATTATATTTTACAAATCTGGACTTATTTAAATCCGCTGGTCTAGTAGGCTTCCTTGGACATTCAACCAACGGAAAGGTGGGGTGGCACACAGAGGTGAAAGGCCTAAGTTTTCACCTGGCAAAAACAGCAGGGATGGGGTGGGGGGTGCTGGGTTTGCACATTACCCACAAGGACCATGTAAATACCAACCTAGGAGGGAGAGAGAGGACACACACCTTGCAGTCCTTCAGTGGTACTGAAATTACATTTACCACCGGGCCTCCTGTGCATGAGTGGAGAGGGGGGCATGCATTAATGCCCCTGCCAGGGATGGGAGTCCAAGTATCCTCTTGACCTCCAGTCACACCTTTGTGTGTAGAAGCAGGGAAGACTTGTTTCCTCTCCTTGAGGATGGAAATTCTGGCCCTTCATGGAGTCTACTTTGCTGCCACTCTGGAGTATTTGTGGCACGGGGGAGGGTCACTCGAGACAGCAGTCTTCACTTTGGGTTATTTTGTCTGTTCCCACTGGCATTCCAATTTGCAAACTTCTCCAGCACCAGGTCTGAGATATTTTAAGTACACAGAAAACACAAGGAACTCAGCATCATTTATTTCCTTAGGTTCTAGGACCTGAAAAGATGATTTTTTAAAACTACTTTAAGACATTTTTATGAGGTTTTTATACATATTGTCCAGGACTGTTGCATGATCTGTAATCAAATCATATTTTAAAGAATCCCTTATTGTGTCAACATCCATTTCTACCTTTATTTTCTCTATGGATGACTTAAGGCATTGGTTATTCTGTCACCTTGCTAGTGATCCTGCTGTTTCTATTATAGAGTCACATTTATTGACTTCATGGAAATGTGTACCTTTACAAGCTTTACAAGATAATCTGGATTTGACAAAACTACATTCTTTTATCTGCAACTAACTGATGACATAAGTAGGAACATAGTGGTTGAAATGAAAATAGATACAAGTAGTGAATAGGTGTGAATTAATTTCATAAGTCATCATTAATGGCCATTGTCATGGTCTGTGCCAACTTTTGCTGTTCTGTGTAAAAAGTCTCCTCTGAAATGGAGGGGACTCACATAGTAAACATTTGTACTGTGAAAGTTTTCAATATTGTACCACCTCCCCCTTACTACAGTTAACTTTTATCTTCCTGTCCACGTAGTAGAAAATATGTTCCGATGCTGACATTTTCAGTGCTATTTGTATTCCCTGGTATTACCATGACATGATAATTCTGACTTAGCGACATATGTGCTTCTCCTAGTTAAAGGTCATTTCAAAGTGTGAGAGTTGGTAAAAACTTGGAAAATAAAGCCATGATCACAATGTGCTGACATATCATTCCTTAGAATTGTGTCCCTGCAAGAAGAATTAGTTGCTCAAAGGTTGATATCTATTCCAAAATTCCCTTCTAAGAAAGCACTGGAGAGAAACTGGATTTATTATCAAGAAAAAGATGATTTAAAGTAAAGATAATTTTAAACAATTTAAATCAACAAATTATTTTTAAAGACTGTTTCACTATCCCAATCATCTAGCAGTTTTTAGACATTAACATTATTTCCCAACACATTAAATAACACTGTTCACAAGGTAGAGATGATTGAATTTGTGTAACCATTCATCTATAAAACTATTGAGTCTGATCTTCATAATGTAATATGAGACCCCACTGGACATTTTATTGTGAACAAGCATGCAACATATATTTTGAGACAAAACAAACTGATTCAGTATTGACATCTCCTTTCATCAGTGACATGGAGGATGGAGGCAAGAGAGGGTGAATAGGTATTCTGTGAACACTGAAATATGGTGTCTTTTTCTACAAGATAGTAAGAAGGGATACAATTTTGACTGAGTTCCACTAGGACCCTTGGCTTGGAGAACCACAAAATGACTAGTCTTCTCTTCCATTCAGAGCTGGAGTGGTGCTTAATTGAGACTCAGTTATGCAAGGTGAATTAGAACAAAATCTGTCTTCTATCCATGAACAAAATACATGTAAAATAGTAAGTTGACAAAGTAGTCCCTCATACAATTCGCATTTTGAGGAGAAGAGTGTATATGAACTTCATGTTGTAAGACAAAATAATAAAAAATGGTTGTCTGGAAAAAAATTGAAAAAATTTATACATAGGGACATTTGGAAAGCTGGACAGGGCAAACTGAAGGGAGCTTGCTAACTTCTCCAGGAGCAAACTCCCAGCTGCTGAAAGTACTAAGCTAGGGGATGTCTGGTGGGGAAGACATGGATGGCTAAAGTGTGGGCCACACAATGGCCTTTTTTGGCTCCCTATTCTTTTCCCATATCACATTTATCACTGTGCAGATTGTACTTTTTTGATGTATTCTTTGATTAATGTCTCTTTCCCAATTAGACCGTAAATGTCACAGACTGGATTTTTATAATCTTCATTGTTATATCCCCAGTGTTTAGCACAGCACTAGGAAAAATAAATATTTGTAGAATGATTTAATAAATGATAGACTTATTTTCCCATTCTGCCACATGTATGGCTCACCAGCTCCATGAGTTAGGCCAGCAAAGAGGACTCTGCCCCACATATCTAGAATGAAGATCTGTTCTTTCAATTAGTTGGGAGGGGGTGTGCCAAACTAGGAACAGTGGGAACCAAGGACATTGGGGAAGTATAGTCCTACTGGAAGATGAAGATGATGAGTTTAGAAGTTACTATTTTTGCAAAAACTTTACCATTCTGTAAGCAGTGTAAACTTAGTTGTTTACTTTTGCTGGTAAACTCAGCACAGTACTTCTACTTCCTCAGTTCTTGAGGTACACTTTCTTTTCTAACATCTGTGGTTACTTTAGAAATATTTGTGAATATTTCCTGATCCATGATGATCTCAAGTTTGTTTTCACAGAAAAAAAATAGTATTTTAATTTCCTAGTGTCAATTAAATTGAATGGTCAAAGAAGAGACTCCATATTCATCCTCTGGTTTCAGTTCCTAGGCTTACTATTACTTCTAGTGCCCGTATTGAGGAGCACGTGGGCTCTGCAAACTGAGTCTTCCTTTCCTCAGTTTTCTTTTTTCCTGAGGAGGTTTTTGAACCTAGCTGAAGATAATAAGATGTCGGAAAACCAGCACCAAAGTTGCACATGCACACTACATTTCAAATGGAATCACACAGCTAAAAAATTCCCATGTGTGGAATAAACACATGTATGTTTGGGTTGTTTTCAAAGAGACAAGAGGTGAAAATGTTTACCAATTATTTAAGAATAAGAAAGTCAACAACGGAACAGTTTTGCAGATCTATGCTTATATATAAATTCAACAGCTTTTATTGTACAACAGACAGAACCTGGAATGTACATTGTAGTGTACAATTATGAAACAATACCTTCTACCAAGGATGCAATTTGAAACAGAATTCACTGGTCCGAGAGTTCCAGGTTCTATGATAAAATGTGCCCAGGGAATAAACAACACTTAGAATGGTGCTGATGGTAGTGGAGTTGTTGCTGTTCCCTGTACAGGGTGCAGGGGATCACCCCAAACCCACAGGGATTTTTATTTTGGTTAGTTCTTCAATGAATAGGTTTCATTCTGCAGAGACAATTATGTATGGAACCAAGTTTGATTCAATTTGCACCACCAAGTAAGGCAGTGGAAGTTCATTGTGCAGTGAAGAGAGGAAAGTAAAACCTCAGAATAAAAATGCATGTGTCTATTACAAATTAAAGTCACACCTGGTTAGCACAAACTCTTGTTCAGTGCTTTTTAAAATAAAGTTGAGAAATGACATCATGGATATGGACTATCTTCAAGTGATAATTTATATGAAGAATTTGGAATCATGAGCGATAGTGAATGTCCCTCGTGTAATCAATATACATAGAGTGGGTAAACCCCTGGCTTTGGTGTTATTTATAAGGCTTTCTTCACTTACAGCAAGCAGTACATTTTTTCAAAGCATTTTTTCACTGTCCATAAATTGGTTAAAGACCAAAAAAATCAGCTGTGTATGTCAGTAAATAGAGTGGCCCACACAATTCCGTCTAATTTTCATTGAAACCTTAAAATGTCTTTTAAGAATCTAAATAGTAAAGCACACAAATGGAGCATTCACTGTGCAGAAACGTTGCCAGTTGAATTTTGATTGAGCTCACTTGACACTGTAGAAAGAGCACAGGCTTGGTGTCTGCAGATTAGAGGTGAATTCTGGATCTGCCACTTGCCAAGGGAACGTATTGAGCCTCTCTGTAAAGTGGCCAACACCTAAACTGCAGGGCTATTATGAGATTTAAATGAGATAAAGCCTATAAAGTGCTTGGCTCTGTGCCTGACACGTGGCAGCATAAAGTGTTCAGTAGATCCCCATTCTCTTCTGCTTCCCATCAGGCCACATGCCCGCACCTGCACACCCCCACGTGTGCACATGGGCATTCTATAGGTGAAGCCTACTGGTGGTTCTAAATCGTGTTAGCAAGGAGAAAATGCTTAACATTGCTTACACACAAAAGGACTGATCATCCATCCCTGGGTAATGATCTGAGTAATATAAAGCTTATCCTCATTTAAAAACAAGATAACAAAACCAGAAAGCAAAAATAACAATAACTTGGTAAAGATACACTGAGATCCTGAAAGGGATTTAAAAGATTAATACACAGATTTTATGAATGAGAAAACAGGGACTTGAGAAATCAAGAGACTTGCCACAGTCAGATTTACCAGTGGGATGCTGACACTGTCCTCTGGTCACTGCTCACATTTAGTGAGGGATTAAGCTGCTGTGCAAGAAAGGTCAGGGACCAGACTGGGGCTTTACTACAGTCAAGATCTGAGGCCTTGGGTAACTCTTTGTTTTCTGTTCCTCAATTTCCTTTAAGATTTTGAAATAACAGCTTCATAAAGTGGTACAATTTTAACATGTGAAGGAAAGCCACAAAATAAAAGGTGCCTCAGGCCCTCCCTGGTGGCACAGTGGGTCAAAGTGTAGCACTACAAATCTAGCCACAGCCACTTCAGCATGAGTGAAGTGAGGTGACACACATGGTGTGGCAGACCTCTCCTGACACACTGCTGCTCCCTCTCAGCAGTGTACTTCATCCATCTGCCCCCCACTATGTTTCTGGTAAATCCACCCACTCCCCCCACACCTCTGGCTTGTACCTCAGTTCTGAATGCATAAATAAGTACATCTTAAAAATAAATAAATAAATGATGCCTCAAACAAAGTCAGTGCTTGTTATCAGCTAGTGATTATCCTGATTCCACTGTTTCTAAAGCTGTCTGGTGTGACTTAGCAATACATGCTTTAAAATCTTGAAATTGGATGTGTCTCACCCAGGATTTAAACCCATCTTGGATGTCTGTTTATTTGTTTTTTTAGTTATCAGTCTCATCTGCACCCCACTATTCTAAATATTCTTCCCCAACTGGACACCATAGCGAAGCCAAATATACTTTTGGGGATGGGAAACATGTCTGTCTCTTTTTGTAAGGATACAGTTTAACTCTGTAAAGCATCTCACAAATGATAATCGGTCTGCGTGTTGCTGTCCCCCTAGGAACTAACTTCACCCTAGCGGAACTGGGGATCTGTGAGCCCTCCCCACACCGAAGCGGCTACTGTTCCGACATGGGGATTCTTCACCAGGGCTACTCACTGAGCACAGGCTCCGATGCCGACTCCGACACGGAGGGAGGGATGTCTCCGGAGCACGCCATCCGTCTATGGGGGCGAGGGATAAAATCCAGGCGCAGTTCCGGTCTTTCCAGTCGTGAAAACTCAGCCCTTACCTTGACTGATTCCGACAACGAAAATAAGTCAGACGATGAGAACGGTAGGCCTGCTCTTAATACCTTTTCATGTTTTGGGTTCTGCATCATGTGGACTTAGGATGTTTTTGTTTTGTTTTTTGAACAAAGGGGCATACCAAACCCTTCACTTTCTTTTAAATTGACTTCATCCACCCACTCTGAGCTGGGGAAAGTAAAGCAGCACAATTCAAGCACAGGAGAAATGAGGAGAGAATTTTAAAATCGCATTTTGATGATAACACGGAATTCAGGTATAGCCAGTTGGTCTTATTAGCAAGTAAATTACATTGCAAAAGAGGCAGCTTGATAAACTATGACCTATACCTAGAAAATGTCCTCTTTCCACAAGTTTCGAGGTCTTTGTATTGATTTCCCCTTCCCAGTAAATGGCAACCTGGGTTATTTTTTTTCATGAAGATCTCTTAAGAATCCTACCTTATCTTAGACTTTCATTTCCAGGCAGCAATGCCTCATATCCGTATTGAAGATCAAACTTGGAACAGATGCTCTGGAGTTTAATCATGACAAATAGGAAGAGACTTGTCTTCAAAAAAGTATTCTCTTATATGTTTACTTTTCTCCTTGGTACCTATGTAGGTTAATGGCTTCCCACATCTTCTATCAGAAATCACTATTGCTTATCCATCAGCTTTGTAGATGGGTTTTAATGAAACTTTGAAAATTAAATGCTTCCGATCATTAAGCAGTAAATATAGGGAAGCCTGAGCAAGTCATTAAAGAGATAAGGTGCTTACTTGTGGATTTCTTAGCAACTCAGAACTGTGTGTAGTCAAAAACATTTTCTGAAAGATAAACTGCAGTAGGTACAGTTGGTTTCTGAAGAAAACATCAAATGCTCTGTAGTTTGTTATGAATATATTGCATGTTTGCTAAAAGAATTACCATTAAAATGTTTACAAATAGATCAGTTAAGAACACTTGTAGAAAATATTATAAACTCCTACTAGAATAGCTTGAAGTATTTTCTCACATTTAAAAAAATAAAAAGTCTACAGGCAGACAGTTTGTTGTGAATGCGACAGAAAGCTAAATACCATTGAATCTCAAAACTAGGCTGAAAATACATCATTTCTTGGGCAAGTCGCATATATTTAACAAGAAGTCACTTTGTTGCATTTCAATTTTGTTTAATTCTGAAATAATGTACGCTCCGGTGGGGACAAGGGGATGTGTCTCACTTCTGGCTCCGTTCATATAGCTAATCAACGTGTACTCTTGGGGGGGACAGGGTGGGTGGGAAACAGCTCTTAACTCCTTTTGAATTTTAACAAAAGGACACTTGCTTGGCACATTCCATGCTCTAAGTTGCTTATTTGACAGCAGATTACTTTGAGAAGTTTCATAAAGGCATGCATTGCATCCATTTACACATGTACTTCTTCAACTTTAGTGTGTAGCAGCTACTCTTTAAATGGAGGCGGTTTGATTACCTAATAAATAAAACTGCTCGTAATCCAAGAGCGAAGGGCACGTGTTAATGAAGGTATTTTAGCAAACCTGCCATGGCTTCTATTCTCACTGGTCTCGTGCGAGCCATCCATAAAGAATTATTTATGCCTATCATAGAAGCCGTACTTTCTCTCTTTTAAAGCTGGATATATCTTCAAAACTCAACTAGTAAGGGGAGGTTTTCCCAGTGAGGAAAAGGAAACAAAAATCACTTGCCTTGAATTTACCTAGAAATGTTATGGATTGGGAGGATTTTATAAGTAATGAGATCTTTGTTACACAGTAGTCATCTCTTCTTGTTCCCGGTGTTATCAGAACTGTCGTGTTTGAGTGATTTTCATTTTTTTTTTTTTTTTTTTTTGGCAGGGGGACGTTCCTACTTAAAAACCATGGTGTGTCTTAATAGAAAGTAAACAGAGCTTTTTGGCTTTTTCCCCTCTCTAGTGCCATAAATGCAGTCAGAATTCCATAAAGAAAAATATGGAATACTAAGCATCTCTGGTGTGTCAGGCAAAGCACAAGGGAAATTCTGAGGCTTAAATTCTTCAAGCTTAAGTGATAGACAGTTGTCTCAAAATATACAGATAAGCTCTGTCTTCTCTTCTCCTTTTAACTGATTTTACATGTTTCCATATTTCATGTGTCCAAAATATATAATGCATGTGCTGTTCTCACTTGAGACCGGAAATAAACATACAAACTCTTTAAGCAAATAAGGTATGAGGGACAGAGACTACAGGCTGAGGTGTTAACTTCAGTAAACTTCTCTTTTTCTTTCTCTTTGACAAATTCTGTTTAGCTCGCAAAGAAATCAATGCTTTTTCACATCACTGATTTTATGAAGTTTGGGAATGTATTATCATATAGATTGACAGTTGCCCCACGGTTCCCCACCACAGCATGGACACTTACAAAGCCATCATTAATTTCTCACACTTGTACCCCGCGATGGCTTCCTCCGTAATAAACACTGTGTCCTTCAGAATGGAATCAATAACCTTTTAGGTATGCCTCTCTTGAAGAGGAAGTAACAAGAATCCATACTTTGAGAAAGGAGCTCTACAATTCCATTTGAGAGTGGAAGGATATGTGTTGATAAAGTGAATCTTTCCTTTGGATGCCATGCATTTTATTTAATTTTTGTGATGGAATCATGGAGTTACGGTGCTTTTTTAAAACCACCGTTAATTAATCCTGTTTTGTTCATTTCATTTTACTTAGTTAGGAAGTGAGGACAGGTGTCAGAAAACAGCTTCTGTTTCTATGGGGGAAGTCGTGTGTGTCCATGCTTCAAACTCATGTAAGCAAATCCCTGATTTGCCACTGCAATTCCTCGTGCTGCTGTGACACAATGACCTACGAGTGACTTGTGAGTCCCAACTCACTGTATGCATTGATGAATTTGTCCTTTTTATTTTGTATCCCTGTAATGTAGAAAGTCCTTCCACATCCCACTCAGAGCTCTGTGCCACACACTCACTGTCTGGTCACCAAGTGAATGTGGCACTGACACAGGTTGCTTTAAATAGATAAAACTTTCAGGGTCCGATCCTTTGCTCAGGTGCTTTGACTGTATCATTAAATGCATAATGACTTGGTTAGAAATGGCAATAGGAGTTGAGAACAGCACGCCCAAATTTGGGCTGCTGAGATTTTTGGGCTGCTGAGATTTAACTAATCCATCTTTAAACAGGCCTTTCTCAGTGACTTTCAATTAGAATCATCCCCCCATTTTTATGGGGGGGATAACAAATGTCCCACTTAAACTATGTCCTCTCTGAGGCCCTTTGTATCACCTGAGTTATGGAGAAAATGGGGCAGTCACCAATACACAAGAATAACTAATTGCCTCTTTAAAAATGCAGAATAGCACACACTAAAAAATTTGGTCTATGTACTCTTGATTCCCTTAGGCAGTTTCTTCACCTTGGGAACTTGAAAATATTCTTTTTTTTTTTTTTCAGTTTCAGTTTCAGTTTTTGTTTTTTTTTTCAGTTATTTTATTGGAAATCCAGAAAGAAATTAAGCTTGGCCAAGGGATAGGAAGCCAAAAATTACACAAAACTGAATTTGTCCTTGGTTAATGCTTTAAGAAAATTAACCTTCCCTTGCCCTCTCCATTTCCACTCCAAGTAAATAAGAGTACTGTTCATTTTCATCTGTTGTCAATTCGGAAATTTATAATTTTCATAATGTACTTTGAGGTTGAAGATATAAATGTTGGGTTGACTCTATTGCATTTCACAAAATGAATATAAGACAAGTTGGCTCTCAAAACAGAGTATGTGTGTGCAAAGTGTGTTTGTGAAACATAGATTCTATTTCATTGTGAGTCCTGCATTGGTCTGCAGGATCCCTACGTCCCCAGGAGGGCTTGGACACACCCAGCTTCTTGCTACATATTCATAGAGACAGGACAGATGAACTCAGAGAAGAGGAAGGGCTTCACTTAGTCCAGGGGCAGGGTGTGCAGGGGGTCGCAACCACACTGCATTCATGTGTCAGGTGAGGTGAGTTTCTGGAGTTATTCACCTTTCTCCTTGAAAAGCCAGCTCCATAATCATGCCTCCATTGAGTGCCTCGTGAGTAACCACGTGCAAACTGCTGTGGGTTTGCTCCTGCTCCACTCTATAACGTACCCTCAGATTTGTGTTTTAGAATCCACTTCACACCTTTCATCTCCCCTGTCCCACATGTAAAGATTATAGGGAATGCCTCCAACAGATATATAAAGCTTACTGTAAGTACAGGATAGTTACAGCTAAGAGCTCCTAATTTTGCTCTTCACAAAAGCAAAAAGCCAGTGTAAGAAGAGTAAAAGAAGCAGTGACATAGTTGACTGTACTTTTGACGTTGATTCAGGGGTGATTTCTTTTCTGGTCAAGTTTTGTGGGGACAAAAAACATCATGGAACCTAAAGAAAATGTTTTATGATGAATGAATGTATATGAATGAAAACAAAATTTAAATGCATTTAGATGACAGTTACTTGAAATTATGTTTCTAAAATTTTACTTAAACTTGCAAATCTCAAAGAGTAATTTATAAAAGAGAATGTGGAATGAATTACCACGGAGGGAAATGCTCCGTTAAAGGACATAAGTATCATAAGCTCTCAGTTTGGTTTATGTTTAAATGAAGAATGATTTGATCTTAATCACTCTGGTTCAGTTTTCTTAAGATGTAGATATTTGAGGCCGTAGCGCCACTGCATTTTGCGCAAAGTTTATTAGTGGGAATCTTAAATACATGTTATGTTAGTGTTAAAATGCAACTGAATATAACAGAACCAATAGGGCAATATAGGAATATCACCTGGTCCCGTGACATGTTACATTAGTGAAAGGATAGATGTTTTGCAAACAGAACTCTATGAGATGGTAGAGATTTAGGGTTTTAGCAAATTGGGCATTGCATTAAGTTACTTTCAAGTACAACAGAGTACTTGAGGGGTATAGGAGTGCTTGATTTCAGTACTGCATGTTCCAGATTATAAACTTTAGTGGCATGGTTTTTCATTATTTATATATTTCTTTCTCTCCTTTGGAAGTTTCTTTCATGTTTGCTAATGCTCCCAGGGGCTATCAAGTGATGGCTCCATTCAATAAGTACAATAAATAAAATGAAGCACTAAGCCTTACTTTTGGCAAGGGCTGCCTGATTATTACACGTGTAATCTCCAGGCCTTCGGGGAGACATTGGGCTTGGTGGATAATCATGTGGTTTTAAGCTGCTGAGTTCCTGATATCTGCACTTTTCACTTCAGTTAAGTAGCAAAAGCAGTAAAAGAGTGAGAGGCGACACGTTTTGTCAGTTCACAACTGGAAGTCTCTTCAGTCAGAAAACTCTTAACATTTTTCACTTATTGTTCAGTCACTCTACTTTAGTTGTTGTTTGTCAAGCATAACATTAAATTTATATTTCTGGGAGAGGTGAAATCATGTACTAGGTTAACTCATAAATAAAACTAGTTACTACTAAGGAAGTCGATAGCATAAATTTTTACAGACAACACAATCATAATAAAATTGCACAGACAGTAATACCAACTGAAAGGGTTTGAAAGGTACCTCTGGAAAGTAATGAAAGATTTCACTTTCCCAGTCTAAAACTGGGAAACGATGAGGAAAGAGACATTTTCAAGTGATCGTTTTGTCAGTGACATCGAAATTACAGATATGTAGATATGATGCATATATGTTCATATATTAAGGTGAATGTGTTACTTATGGTTTAATCTGAGTATTACTGAGTGCTGAAAGAAGTGCCTAGAAAATTGTCCTTGTCCAGCTTCTCTAAACTCAGCTTGTGGACTGTTAAGAAAGTCAGTCAAGTCAGTCAGAATAAGAGGTTCCTAGAGTATTTGTTAATAACAGAGCTTGCCAACTGGATTTCAAGAGCGAAAGCTAGGCTGTCAGCTGTGTTAACGCATCAGTGCAATTTTCTTTTTTAAGATCATATTACTAGCCAACTTTTTTTTTTAAGATTTATTTATTTATGCATACAGAACTGGGGTACAGGCCAGAGGAGCTGGGGTAATGAGAGGCTTCACCAGAGACAGAGTGGGGAGCAGAACAGGCAGACCAATGAAGTACATTGCTGAGGGGAGCAGCAGGCAGGTCAGGAGAGGTCTGCCGCACCATGTGGATCACCTCTGGAACAGGGATTGAACTCATGCTCAAGTGGCTTTAGCTTCTGAGTGCTGTGCTTTAGCCAGCTGCACCACTAGGGAGGGCCCTACTAGCCAAAATTTTAAAGTTAAGTGGGGAATTTCCATATTAACTTTTTTTTCCCTTGTAAATGTTGACTTGCCTAGGAGCATGAAAGATTCAGTAACTCTTGTCCAGGACTTCTCCAAAGAAATGGGGAAAAGCCAGAACCATCTGTCCTTAGAGGGCCAATAGGCACCAGCTCACCCAAGCTCCTTCCAGACAGCCCCATTCAGTTATGGGGGAAGCAGGCTTTGCCTCTGTAGATGCTTACACAATGTCCAAACTTGAGAAGTACTAAAAATGGCAGAGCAAGCTATAAAACATCGATTTTGGCATAATTTAATGGGTGTTTAGCATAGTGTTTTTGTTTTTTTTTAAAGATTTATTTATTTATTCATACAGAACTGGGGTACAGGCCAGAGGCTGAGGGGCGGTGAGAGGCTTCACCAGAGACAGAGCAGGGAGCAGAACAGTCAGATCGACGAAGTACACTGCTGAGGGGAGCAGCGGGCGGGTCAGGAGAGGTCTGCCACGCCATGTGGTCACCTCCGGGGCAGGCGGGGATCGAACTCATGCGGAAGTGGCTTTTAGCTTCTCAGTGCTGCGCTTTAACCCGCTGCGCCACCAGGGAGGGCCATAGTGTTTCTTTTTTATAAGCTGATCTCATCTGTAAAATGGGTTTAAATTGGCTACATCAACATTTTTTTTTTAAAAGACATTCAGGTGAAATTTACTCACCTGAAATCAGTTTCAGCAGGAAATTAAGAAAGAATAGATGGGCTCAATATGAGGGAATGGTAAGTGGTTGACAGCCATCCCTTTTTGGGAAGTTGATGTTCTGAAAAACCAAAATATGGAAGACAGAATCTTTGATTTGCCAGATATGTTTAAAGCTATTTTAATAGAAAGTTATCAGAGTAGACTTTTAGGAAATGCATACAGGGAAAACAGATTTTTAAAACCTTAGCCACTTTAACTAGTGGAGCAAAATGCCAATGCTTTCAGGAGGCAGTCATTTAAAGAGGAAAAATAATGACTTCATACTAATTATGTTCAGTTTTGATGAGGCTAGTGGTTGATGGAGTCTGTAGTGAAGTGGAGGATGATAAAGCAAAGGCTTGATGAGGAAAGTGGAGAGGTAGATGAGGTCCTCCAACATCTCAGGAGTAAAGGACTTGGAACAATGTTGCATACTGCTGCCTTGGGAATGAGCAAGACAGGATTAGCATTCCACATGCTAAGAGGTATTCCTCTAAAGTGGGTTAGCAGTATGCCCAAGTATTATTCAAGGATAGATCTTTTTCACAGTATAATATTCTCCCAGCCAGTTAACATCCCTAGGATATTTATGAAGGGTAATTGAAATACAAGTATGTTTACTAATGGAAGGGGCTGAATATTTGAGTTGGCATTCTTTAAAACCTCCATTCAGGGGCCCTCCCTGGTGGTGCAGCAGATTAAAGCACAGCACTAAAGCTAAAGCCACTTCTGCATGAGTTCAATCCTGCCTGTCCCGGAGCTGACCACATGGCAGGCAGACCTTTCCTGACCTGCCTGTTCTGCTCCCCCACTCTGTCTCTGATGAATCCTCTCAGTGCCCCTGAACCCCTGGCCTGTACCCCAGTTCTGTACGAATAAATAAATTAATAAATAAATAAACCTCCATTCATAGAGATTTATACTCATTGAGGAGAATAGAGAAGATCGACGTAACTGTGGTGCTTCTGCTGGTGTTAAATATTAAAAAGTAGGCATAGATCTACAGGGAATCACAAAAGAAGCTTAACATCCTTCTGGTGTGTTTTATGCAAGAAATGCACTTTCACACATGTACTGATCTAAATGGATCAATGGAGTGAATTATAAATTATATATATATATATATATGTATATATAATTATTCATCCACACATATGCATAGTATATATATGTGTGGATGAGTTATTTTGTCGCAATCTATTAAAATATCTTATTTTTCATAACTATATGTGCCATTTACATCCTATTATTTTGTGATGCAATTTGGACTTTCTGCTTTCTACTCCCTGTGTCAATTTTCACTTGTTACTTGGAGAAAGTGAAATATTTTACTTTGCTGATTGTTTAAGATAGTAAGCATACCTGTACATCTATAGGGAAATTCCTGTCTAGTCGCAATAGAAAAGTATATGGACATTGTATATGTCAGGAGATTGGTATTGATGGAGCAACTTTGAGGAGGTGATGTTTTGTTAGCTTGTAAATGAGTTATTAAAGTTTATATGATTACAAATGAGGAGATGGCCATTCCCAATAATGACAGACCAATATGTGCGATAGATGGAGAAAGCGGCGGGAGTGAGGGTGGTATGAAAATGACAGTAAACTTTTTTTAGGATTAGGAAAATTCTCTTGCCAAAATATTCTTCTCCTAGTCAAACTAATGGGAACACACTGATTTATTGGCCAGAATGTATCTGTAGATGTATAGGGACCAAATGACCAGAAGTTTTGAGTTCCATCCTAAAGAATTAAGGTTGGACCAAGAAGATGTAGATATATGCTTAAATATATTTGAACAGGGGATGTTATAATTTTGAAAAGTCATCTGATCCAAATGCACTCATGTACATAGTCTCACACAGGTCCATGTGCACACAGGCAGGTGTTTGGATAGGAACGTTACAAAATTAGAAGCAGTAATTTTAGAGACAAGCTAGGTAATAAGAGGAGTGATTCTGGCTTGGTGACCCAAGAATTATTTGGATTACAGGGAATCCTACTTCTTGGCATTTCAGGTGAAGGGATTTACCCTGTGGCTAGTTTGTCATTGCTGAATATCTGTAATAAATACTAAAATGTGAAAAGTATCTAACATAAAGTGGATGCTATACAGGGAATGTTCCTTATTGAGTAATGGACTAGACTCAGTGTCAGTGAAGCTATACTCCAGTGTTAATAACAATTAATCAAATGATTAAATAATATTATAACATAATAAAATAGCATCAAATATCATTATGTACAAGGAACACAGGTCTTAACATTATTATTAAAGGAAAATTTGGTGTGCGGTTGGAAGGAACTCTTCTAGGATGACTAACAGCTTCTTGAGGTTTATTTCTATTCCTGTACTCTCTTCTATATCCTATTCTTTCTATATCCTGCTTCTTCTGAAGTCATATTCTCATGTGATTTGGTTAATTTCTCCTATAACTACAGTTATGCCTTCTTCCTCATTCCCACTCTTTTATATTTTTATACATATGTTTTCTTAATCAGACTTGAAAGAGCTATATTCATTTCTCTTTGAGACTTTATTTTTATAGATACTATGTTGTTTTCATTGTATTCATCCTTTATAATTCTCTCATTTTGCCTTTGGAGTATATTTGTTCTTTTTAAGAAACATTTTAATGTGACTATTAAGATTTTGTACTTTAAGTCTCCTTATTTAATAAGAATACTAGGCTTATCAGATTCCATAGGATACAAGGTATTGTGTTTGTCCTAATTTTCTAAAGAGTATTAAGCACCTATACTCCCAAAATAAAACAGAACATTAAGGCTACCATTTTTTCATTTTAATTCCATTCCATACTGCTAATCAATTCCAACTTTTTATCGGTAATCCTTTATGGCATCTCTAGCAAGATATACAATATTGACATATATTGACAATATTGCATATATGTATATGTTTGATTGTCACTAAGTATACATAATGTAGTATATATAAAATACGTGAAAATCTTGAAGAATGAAAGTCGCCTATAACTTGACACTAGAAATAACCATAGTTAACACTTTAGTGCATAGTTTTTCAGTCTGTGTATGTGTGTCTTTATGAATTTTTTAGAGTTGGCATCATATACAAGAATTTCTATTATATTACTTATTTGTTTCAATAAGAATATTACACTTTTTCCTGTGGCACTAGATTTTTCTGTACTGGTTAAGAGGTACATGATACTTCATTAGATTAATACATTTCCCATATTTATTTTGAATAGTAAAGACCAGTATGATGAACCCAAAATATGTATCATGCACATCCCTAATTCTTTTTTATAGAAGTTTTAGGACATACATGGATGTAAAAATTATCATCTTTTCCAGTAAGTTTCCTTTTTTTTGATCAGAACTGGAGGAGACTTCTTGCATCTGGAGTCACTGGAAACGATCTTACTGTTTTTCCTATTTATCAGTGAAAATATTTTAATTCTGGCTTTTATTTATTTGAAAATGACTGAGACTTAGCATCTCTCCATGTGTTGATTTATTACTTGTATTGCTTTATATGATTTATATTTCTTCTCCAGATGAGACAACATTGGAATACGCCTTCTCATTTTTGTTTATATTAATTTTTTAAAATGAGTACAGTGATCCCAAAATAAGTCCTGCTATACTTTATATGTGTACAGTTTAAAATTTACAAGTGTGAGATCACTTGACTGCATTCTCAAAATCATCTGACTTATTTTCTGTAAGATATAAAAAATGATATTTACTACATATCTATGTGTGTGTGCACACACATACACACATATTTTGACTTGGCAATTTCATAAATCCATTTAATCTATCAGGCTTGAAAACTGGAGCACCATTTAAATTGGTTGTACTAGCAACAACAAAAAAAAAATGCTATGTCTCAGTAGGGTAGGGAATTTGTTTCCATATTAAGTATTTCAGCTATTGTTCAGAATGCAGGACTTTATTTCAGATTGTTAATTTATAACAAACCAAGGATAGAATTGCATTCCACATGATGAAAGGGAATTCACATCTGCTAAGACAATCTGCAAGGCACCTTGAGGAGATAGAATCGAGTAAATGATGTATTAAATATTCTTAAAACTTCCTCCATCTATGGTGCCTTTGATTCAATGAGGATAGTAATCATAAACACAGTGGTATCCTAGCTATTGGTATTTTTACAAAATAGGTAGTTCTGCATGCAAGATAAATATCTCAGCCTATAAAGAAATACTCTGAAAATAATCCTGTGAAGCAATTACTATTATAATAAGCATATGGCTCTACTAATATAGAGTGGTACTTAATAATTGATGTTACAGAAAATAAAAGAGTAGAAAAAGTTCTATATTCTGGGGCATCCCCTTGTACATTTAGAATGGAAAAGACCCTAGTGAAATGCAAAACAATTAAGAGAACACAGGCTATCTTCCACTTCCGCTGATACACATTTATGGCTGTGAACAGCAAGGCACATTGGGAAGGCAGGAAGTATACAAATCAACTTAATCTGTCCCACTGTGGTATTTCAGGCCCTCCACAATATAGTCCAATTTTATGATTTTACTCCTTGCTCCAACTTCTCCTTTAAATATATTTTTAGCTCCAGCCCAACTAGGCTGCATATTTTTCCAGCTTTTTCCTCTTTTGTGTCTTTGTTCATACCATTCCCTTTGCATTTAGGGCTATCCTCAAAACCACCTGTCCAGCACATTTGTATTTGTTCTCAAAAGAATTACCTAAGATGCCCAGTCTTCTATGAAACATTGATGATCTCTCTTTATATGAGCTCCCACCCTTTGAATTCTTCAAAATTGACTTATCCATTTCCTTTGAAGCTTATGAGAACTCTGCCTTCTTTTACCAAGATAGAGATGTTAATGATTTGAGATTGATTATGATTTGAATATGAGATATCAAGAGTTTCTGACTTTAGCCACAGATTCCTAAGTACTAAGATGAGGAGTATTTGGAGAAGATAGGGTTCTGGGGCTTATCAGGAGTTCTCTTTTGAAATATATGAAATACAAAAAGGAAATGTGAACAGTTATGTAATTATTAAAACTAAGGGGATTATAAAGAAAGAAGAGTAGAGGGCCAGGAACAAACTCTAAATATCCCTTGATTGTTGTGTAGAGGGAAAGGAATATCTATAAAAGAGACTAGAGAAAAAAATATTGACTGCAGCCCAAGCATTTATGATTAGGGCTCTTGATGGCTTCCAGTTTTTGTGACTGCATAATCCATGATCCATGGCATTCCAGACAAATGGAAGAGTAAAGGATTTAGTGTAGGGATACATTAAAAAATTCCCAATAATTGTAAAAAAAAAGTCTTTGTGATTGGAGCACAATGCAAACTGAGAAGATTAGTGAGAAATGAGGACAAAGAAGTAAACATACAATCAAGTCATGTAGGACTTCAGAGATGATTTAAAATCATAATCTTTATTCTGAGAGAACTGAATATCCAGAAGAATTTTAAGCATGTGAATGTTAAGATCTGACTATTTTTAAAAATCTCTCAAACTATTGTGTTTCCAATAGAATAACAGGAACACAGGTGTGAAAACCAGTTAAGAGGTTATTAAAGTGACCAGATTAAGAGAAGATGAAAGTGTCTAGGATGAGTGGAGGTGAAGATAAATGGTCTTCATATATTTTGAAGGTATATGTTGTAGTGTTTCCATATACATGGACTGAGAAGTGTCTAAAAAAGACATGTTTTTATTCAAGTTATTTGTATTTTGTTATTGTGTGGTAGAAATTTTTTCTATTTGTTGAATATATCAGTTATATGGCTTAGAAACATTTCATCCCATTCTGTAGGTTTCTTTTCACTATGTTATTTTCTTTGCTGTGTAGAAATCTCTAAATTTGATGTCTAATTTTGCTTTTGTTGCCTGTGTTTTGGGGTCATAACCAAGAAATCATTTTCAATACCAATGTCACCAGAGTGTTCTCCTCATGTTTCCTAGGATTTATAGTTTCAGATCATTTGTTTATGTTTAATCAATTTTGACTTAGTATGTGTGGTGTTAGATAACTTCAATTTTAGTATTGTATGCATGGCTATTCAGTTCACTCTACGACATTTGTTGAAGAGAATATCCTTTACTCATTGTGTATTTTTAAAACCCTTGTGGAAAATCAGGTGACCATATTTCTATGTTTTATGTTATGTTTTCTTAGTCTATATGTCTGTCTTTATGCTACTGTCATATTATTTTAATTCCTGTAGCTTTGTGTAGTGTATTCAAAATCAGGAAATGTGATGCCAAGAGCTTTGCTTTTAATCCAGATGCTTTGGCTACTTAGCATTCTTGTGGTCCTATGAGAATTAATTTTTTTTCTATTTCTATAAAAATGTCATTGAGATATTGATAGTAATTGCAGTTATATAAATTGCGAATTATGAAAATTTTAATAATGTTAACTTTTCAATCTATGAACATTGGATGTCTTGTCATTTTTTTGTCTGCCCCATCATATTTTGCAATCTTTAAAGTTTCTACATTAAGGAATAATTCATCTGCAACAATATAATTTGCTTCTTTGTAATTTTAATTATTTTTACTACTTTTTCTTGTCTACTTGATCTGCCTGAGATTGCTAATATTATGTTGTTTAAGTGGTGTGAGTGAACATTCTTATACTATTCCTGATCTTACAGGAAACAATAAAAACTAACAATTTCTCAAAAAATGCATACCAATAAGCAGTTTATTTGGGAAAAAATGTTCCATGTCACTTTGAACGAAAAAAAATGTAGACCAAAACCAAAATGCATTATCATTTCACACCTGTTAGAATGACAATTACTTTTAAAAGAAATAAAATATTGGCATCAATTGTGGAAAAATTGAAACTCTTGTACATGATTGATGAAAGTGTAAACTAGTACAACTTTTGTAGTAAAGAGTTTGAAGTTTCCTCAAAAAAAAATTCAGACAGTAATATCATGTGTGCCAGGAACCCCATTTTGACTGTTTACTGATAAGAATGAAAGGAATGATCTTAAAGATATGTGTAGAGAGAGAGATACATCTTAAATACTTAGTTATATGTGTGTGTGTGTGTGTGTATACATTTATTGCAGTATTCTTTCCATAGTCAAGATGTAGAAACAGCCTGAATACCATACCATTCAATAGATGAGTGGATAAGGTAGAGAATAATATTTGTTTTATTCATCTGTATAAAAAAGTATAGCCTGCCATATGTGATAACATGAATGAACCTTGAAAACATTGTTATCTGAAATATTTCTCACTTATGAGATTTCTAAAATATTAAAACTCAAGAAAGGAAAGTAGAATGGTAGTTTGTAAGGGTTGGAGTAAAGGGAAGGTGGACATATACTACTGAGTGATGATAAAGTTTCAGTTATCCAAGATGAATAATTTCTAAATATCTGCTAAAACACCATGCTAACAATTAGCCATATTGTATTTATATTTTAAAACATTTGAGGGTAGAAATCATGTTCCTGCTCTTCAATAAGAAACAGAAAGAAAAAGAAAAAGATAACGTTCATGTTTTTTTGGTCTGAGCAAATAGAAGTATGGATTTTCCGCCAACTCAAATGCTAAGTTCCATCAGCTGAAATTTTAGGTGGAACAAATTTTGGACTGGAAAGTGGTGAAAGACTGATTGTGGTAGCATTAATAGAGAATGGGATGACAAGAACCAGAGACACATATGAAGACATTCTTTCTAAGAGTTTTACTGCACATGTGAGAAGAGAGTCAAGAAAATTTTTTGTTTTCAATAAGAGAAAACCATATCTTTTTGTGTTAGTGAGACTGATTAGAGAAGGGGAAAAAATTCACTGATAATAAATAAAGGAATGGAATTTCTTTCATAAGTGCAGGTATGCACTCTGTTAAAAGGAGAGCGAAGATTGCAACAGACTGGTTACTAAGTGGTGGTCTTCTGTGGAATTTTTGCTTGCTCTGTCTTCTCAGTAATGTGCAAATTGTGATTATCCACTGAGAAGGAAGATTAAGGAGGGAGGGACTTGGCTTTAGAGAGTAGTGTGAAGAAACTACTGATCATGGTCATTGGTCATAGTCACTACAACTCAGGAAAATGAGGACACTTTCCATGGTCTAGGGTGTGTGTGTGTGTGTGTGTCCATATTATACTGACAAGTACAGGCACAAATTGGGTGGAGTTTGACTTAACTTGAGTTGTAGTTTTACCAGGTTAGTACTAAATACCATAAGGCAAAGAGAGGTAATGATTACAGTTATTACAGGAATTCACCCTGAAAAGTATGCTAACTAAGAATGAAAAGAGAACAACATAGGATAAGAGAAGGGAAGGTGATAAAAACAATGGTTTGGAAGTTATAAGAGCAACTTCACTGGAAGGGAGGTAGTAGGGTTTAGAGAGTGGGCTATATGAAATTGATATTAAGGCAGGGTTTCAGTTATCAACAATGAGAAGTCATGACCAGGATGATAAGTAACTGAAGCTGAAGAGAAGAAACAGAGGGAAGAGGAGTTCAAAGAAATTAATGGGAGATAGCTGTTAAGTAAGTGACAGAGAGTCAGAAGTTGAAATTATCCAGAAAGGAGGAGAAAGGATGGCAGGCATGTGATCCAGTGTTAGTAAGAGATAATGTGTGCTATAATCAGATGGTAAGAGATTTCAAAACCAAAAATACTTACAGAGCACTGAGTGCATGGTCTACCAATCTAAGAAACAAGATAGCCCTCTTTGATATCTCTGGTTCCAGTGGTCAGAAGGCACAGGGAGGAACCACTCCAGGGCTAGCAGTGTGTTTTAGAAAGGGTAGGCTTTCCATTGAAGCAAGAATATGAAATCAGCATATCAGCATGTGAAGACATGGTTGATGTTATTTTCATTGTTAAAGGGCATAATAAGGATTTAAGAAACACATTGAAGAAAAATATTTGAATGTTCAGGGGTAAGTAGTGATGGTTTTCTTTAACCATATATATATATATTTTTGTACGTCATTCTTCATTTTTGTCCAATGTATGCTTTTTCATCTGGGATTTAATCCCCGTGTACTTCCCACCACCAATTCATCTGTGTGCCATCACGATAATCCTGTATACTCTACTCAGTCCTGTTGTGAACCCCCCCTCCCCCCGTCCTCAAATGTCTGTGGCTTATAGTTTGTTGATTTTAGTTTTTACTTTATTAAAATACTTTATGCCCCCAATCCCTTACACTTCTGCTCTGGAACTACATTTAACCCCTCATGATGGAGTTAATTAAAAGTTAGACCAGGAGAAATGTGGTTTAATGTTAGTGTACAGATTCGCTGTTGATCCCAGAGAAATATTCCCAACCTATTTGTCTTCTTTAAGACTCTGTTTGACTAGTGATGCTAGCAAAGACATAGAGACACCATTTAGTTTAAAGAAATGTGTATTCATTGGAAGATGCAGAAACTTTATAGCATTTCATATTGAAATACAAGAGAAGAAAGGAGCCATTTTCTATATACAATTGGAAACACTGATGATGGAGAACAAGATGCACATTGCTTATCAAATTGAGTCATAAAACTATGGGAGGGAAGGAAAGAGAACAAGCATGAAGATGAGAAGATGAAGGGGAAATAAGGCAGATTTTCCCCTGCAAGGAAAATTCCAAAGATGAAAGATTATGAAATACTTAATAGACCAAAATCTTTGTACATTTGATTTAACAAAATTTTTCTAGAATAATGACAAAACAAATACCAGAAATTAATTAAAGAAAACAAATGCCTTGAAACTACTGTAATCACTTTATAAAGTGAAGTGAAGACAATTCACTTTATGGAAGCTTCAGAAGATGGAAGCTTTGAAAGATGAGTTTTATTGATTAAGGATCAAGCTTAGCTTGAGTTTTTATGTCTATGGTTTGATAGAAAATGGATGTTTCTCATTTTGAGAAAGTGATAACCTGATGAGTTAACAAACCAATGAGCTAGGAGTACAGGGAAAGACAGAATGATCGTTTCAGAGCATCTAAGGAATATATATCTTCTTTATTCTTACGATTATTGAATGAAATGAGATATATCAAGCTGTTAGCTATATGCCTGCCAGAAGGTAGACACTCTAGCATAGTCCTAATTACTTTCTGTATTACTGTTTTAAAAATTATTTTCATTGTTGCTATGTTTAATCAAGTTAGACTGCTTTTAAATTTTATAGATTTATAACATGCAAGTAATTCAATATGATTTCTGGTGCGTCCCTCATAACCCTCAGCTATGAGTTTCTTGGGCAGAAATGTAAATCCCTATTCTGGCATTGATCTTGCAATAAAGGCAATAGGAATTAGATCATTTTCACTTTGAATGACTGTCCTTTTTCTGGGAATCTGTCACAAGTGGAGACTTGCCTTGTATATCAAAAAGGGATTCTAAAAGGTAACTTTATTTATGTTTTCATTTTGTTCTTCAAGGAAAGGGAGTTAAATATTAATTAAAAAGTCTGATCCAGTAAATACAGAGATGCAACCATCCCAGATTCAAGGGTGCATGATAAAAGGAGCTGCAAAAGGGATAAAAGTCATAATGAGCTGAGAAGAGCTGAGTGAGGAGCAGATGAGTGATGTGGGTTGAGATCAAAACATGCAAGGAACCCAATTGCAGTCTGTGGTGCAAAGGGCCTTTAACTACAGGCTGCATCACTCATTCTGAATGCAAGTCATCAAACATTTATTGAATGTCTGCAGCATGCTGGGAACTGGAAATACAAAGATAAATTTCACATACTTCCTGCCCTCAAGTAACTCGCATCCTAGCAGGAAGAAAGAGACCTACATGGTGACAGAAGTGAAAGAAAGTAGAATAGCACAGTAATTAAGTATATTCTCTTTGAAATGAGACTGTATGGGTTTAAAGCTTTGTTCTATCACTTCCGAACTTTAAGGAGATGGAAAAGTGCTTCATCTCTCTGAGCCTGAGTTTCTCCATTAATAAAAAAGGAAATACCCATGGATTTATTGGAAAGAGTCAATGAGTAATTTCTTGAATGGACTCAGTGAAATTCCTACTACTTAATATGGACAGTGATGAGAGTTTTCACAAGAAGTGAGTGTTTTGGCTAAGCTTTGAAGGTAGTGGAAGATTATACCAGGTAGAAGCAAGATTTGTTGGCGTCTTAAACTGAGGTTGCTACAGAATTGTGAATCCAAAGCTGTGAATAAGCTGGTATGGTTAAGGAATTAAGAGCAATCTAAAAACAAAGAAAAGAATGGTGGGTGGGAGAGAAATAGGAAGGGAACAAATAGGAGAATGGGAAGTTCATCATGAATCAACTTTTGGAAAATGCATAGCTAAGCATTTTGACTTTGCCATTTAAACTGTGGGAGCCATTGAATGTTATTAACAAAGGAATGACTTGATTCCTTGACTGTTCTAGAAAAGTCACTCTAAATATGTGCTCAATATTGGAGGACAGTTTGGACCAGAGGAGAAAATGGAAGGGATGAGAGTCTAGAGTTCCTATTTAGGTTAGCAAGACTGATGGGAAGGGGTATCATGAAGGGAAGTATTCCAGAGGCAACTTGTCTGGGGATAGCAGTTCACTGAAGTGGGCATATGTGGAGTCACAGGGCCAGGGAGGCTGCAAGGGTAGTTGAAGGAACAAAATTAGGATCACCAGGCTAGAATAAAGTCAATAAAAGAAACAATCTAAAAAGAGAAGAACATCTTGCAGGGAAGCAAGAAGTTTGAAATCAGAAAATTATTGCATATAAATCTTGCTAGATTTATATATGAGAGTATTAAATTGGTACTTGGAAATGCTTTGGTGGACATAGTCAGAATGTGAACTTGGGAACAGAGATAAGGAAACTCTCACCCTTAGAGTATAATTGGGGTTATATCCAGGGACAAGACATCTGGGGTAGGGGGTATAGAGTAACCAAGGGCTCTTAGAGGGAAGTTCTACCTTTAATTAGAGGGCAGGTCTAGAAATGTGAATCAGCCAAGTTGATAGAGAAAGGGTAGAGAAAAGAAGGATAAATCTGTCCTCTTCTGGGAAGAAAAGACCATCAAGAAGAGCAAGGTCAACTGTGCCAAAAGCCGAAAAATCCTCAATTAGGACAAAGAATGACATTGATTTTAGATTTGACGTTGATAACATTTGATGGAGTGTTCTGTAGAGCGAGTGCTTGATTAGAATGGCTTATGGAGAGGCAGACGTAAAGAAATGAGAGCTGAGAGCAGGCACCATATTCTCTGTATAGGTGCACAGGTGAAGACCTTGCTTTTCCTATAGTAATGCCCCAGCTACAGAAGGTGACTTAACCATGTCTGTTAGCATGAATGGTTTGGAATTTTATCTCATAGAAATGATGCTAAGCAACAATTTATCATATTCTTTCCAAAAGGACCTTGATCTAAAGCATGGAAACTTAGGAAAAGACAGATGCTTGGAATTACTCATAGTATAACAGTAGAAATTATGTTTGCTGAGAACCATGGACAGTAATAAGAGAGTCATAACTTATATAGCATTTGTGGAATAATAATAAAATAAAAAGTCTAACTTTTTAAGAGGCCAGAGTATAAGTGTTCTGAGTAAAATCTAACATGTGCAACTTAATCATGTAAGTCCTGGGCCCTGCCTGGTGGCACAGTGGGTTAAAGTACAATGCTATGGAGCTTTCCACAGCCACTGCAATGCCAGCTCAATCCCTGGCCAGGGAGGTAACCAACATGGTGCAGCAGACCTTTCCTGACCTGCCCACTGTTCCCTTCAGCAATGTGTTTAACACTATCTGCCTGTTCTGCTCCCTAGTGTCTTTAAAAATCACCTCGCCCCTGCAACTCTAGCCTGTACCCCAGTTCTTATATACATAAATAAATACATCGTTAAACAACAACAACAAAAAAAAGTAAAACATGTCACTCTTCTGCAAACCTAAATAGTGAATCTTAATCAAAGACTTTTTCCTTTATTATGTGGCTGTGCAGCTGCTTTGAAGATGCAGCAGACCTCGGATGACAGTGTCTCTTCATGACTTATTTAGAGCTAAATCATAAATTTTCTTTCCAAGAAGATCTTGACCTTCCAGGTTTAGGTGTGAGAGTAAATTTTCCTATCAGAACCCTGGCATTCCAAATCTTGAGAAATGGCATAAAACTCACTGACGTTGTTTCTGTTATTAGTACTTAGTTTTGACTGTTTTCACTTGTAACTTCAGTTTATCATCATCATTTCCCTACCAATAGTAGAGAAATTAAGGTAAAGAACAGCTCTAGAGAGGATATATATTCTGTTTTTCACTCCAGCAAATGCATAGTTAATGGCTGTACACTCTTTCTCTCCCTCTCTTTTTTTTCCTTTAATAGGACATATCCATTTTTTACAGTTCTTTAGTAACTCCTTTTTTTAATTTTATAAGTTTATTTTTACATCACTTTAGTAACTCCTTTTAAATGATAATCAAAAAAATTCATTGTCAGCATCATTTTTTAAATTACAAGAATCCATTGAACCTTAAGTTTTGGATTCAGACAGACCTAGAATCCCACCTCTTCCATTTAAAAGTTGGCTGATCAGTTAATTTCTTAAACTTTCTGAATTCATTTTTGTCCTTGGTAAAGGGAATACCTATTCTAAATGGCTATTGTGGGTATTATAGAAATTAGTGCATTATATTAGTGTTGCATCTTCCTTGATTCTAAAAGCAACCAAAGATTAACATTGTAATCATTTATAGAAACAATCACTGCTGAAAAAGCCTTGTAAATTACTCTTGAGCATACATGTTTTGCACATGCAATCCTATGCAGTGATATAAGTGTGAGTAAAACTTCAGTGCTTACAAAAACACCCAGGAAATAGTAATGTGAATATGGATCAAGACAGATCTCTTATTTGTACTGAAAAGCACGGACGGTGACATTGGGGGGAATTATTGTGCCTGAAATATGAGCAGATTATGCCTTCCATTCACACATCCCAGAAGTTCTGACATGCTCTTTCTCTCCTTCTTCCATCCTCCTGCAGGTCACTAAACAAAATACCACTCTGAGCCAAAGCAAACCACACTTCCTAGTATATAGTAAACACTCAATAAATAGCTCTTATTGTGACTACAGTGTCTTTTATTATCCTAATATAGGAGAATTAAAGAAAAAAAAAAAAAAACACCACTCTATAGCATAAGAGACTGTAGAGTCAGCAGTCCCAGAACTCAGGCATACGCAGCCTCATTACCTACTACACCTTTGGGTGTCCTTGCTCAGAAGAGGCAGTGGTACCCGTGATCAGCTGCAGTGTGATTTTTTTTTTTTCTTTTTGCAGTGTGATATTTTGAGTTAATTTTGGGCTCTCTCCAATGTCTTCTGAGAGCCTCATAAAAGAACATTTTCTTAAAGCTAATACATAGGGAGGCCTAAAAAACTTCAAATTGTGCAGCTTTCAGTGGATTTGCAGTAAACCCTTTACAAGGAGTCTGGGAGAATGGATTTGGTTAGGGTTCTAGTTCTTTTCCTCAAAGATTTATCAGTTTAGAAATTGTGTGGGTGTGCATGTGTACACATACGTGTGGTTTTTAGTTTTGCTTAGTAGATGAAATTGCCTTAAACTAAACCACCCCTGTAGTAACACTGTGACATTTGGGTGGCTTATGACTGCTTTCACAGTGATGCTTTTTCGGGATGCAAAACTCAGCTGAAATATTGGCCACCCTTGCTTCTTGGTAGTAAAAGAGGACTACTTTGAAGTACCCTAGTGACAGAAACATAAATCAGTGTTATACAGAGCTTACATGTGCTGTGCTAATATCATTGCCGTTGGCAAGACGTACATCTATTAAAGCAACACTAAACCTGTGGTTTAAATGTCTGGATACCCCCTTTAGAGTGATTCAGTTAACATAGGTTTTGAGTGATTGTTTCACAGGTCTTCACATTTTGCACCAAAAAGTATGAGTCACGGTGGGTAGACAACAAAAAACTTTTCTGTTTTTTTTTTTTTTTTTTTTGCTTTGAAATGTGATTGGAAGAGGCTTAGCCCTGCTCGAGTACCCTGCTGTTGATTTCTCCAAGGACCAAAATACACGTGACGACTTCTTCAGAAAGAAAATATTAAAGTTGAAGTATAAGGATTTTTAGATCAAAAGAATAATGATTTTTTAAAATCTTTACTATGTGATAAATTATTCTGAAGGCATTATAAAGATGTACAAACTTACACTAGGGAAAAACACAGAGTTGGTGGTGACTTTGAAATACATGTAGACATAAGACTAGCCTCCTCCATCCTCGGCCAAGTTTGTTTTCAGCATGATGCTACAACTCACTGTTTGTTTAAGTCTTTTTCTCATTGTCAAAAGATTTTCCTTCTCATAATTTAAGTGAGAAGCATCTCACTTAAGAACATTTTAAGAACATCTACGTGTCTTAAAACCCATGAAGCACCATGCCCTCACCAATGGTTTTCCTTTATTTAAAAATAATGGTTTCATAGAAAACTGTAAATTATTTCCATCCTCTACTTACCTTTCATGAAGAAAATGACACCTACATTTTAAACCAATTTAACTCTCAAAATGTACCATCTGTGCCTCTCCTCTTGTCTCTAGGCCAAGAGAAAGTCATTAAACTTGAAGATGGTAAGAAGAGAAGAGTCGTAGAGAGAGACTCTATAGTGTGTGAGAGGCATGAGGGGAGATGAAAGGCCTCTGAAATTGGAGACTTTCCTGGTGCATTTCCCTGAGAAAGAACTAATGATGGTGATTTGGGGTTATAAAAATGACTGACTATCCATCAGCATAGGGGAAGATCAGAAGATCCTATTATTCCAGTGAATGCAGAAATCCTGCAGGCAAATATTATGATTGACTATCACTTGGGCCTCAAGCGAGGTGAGTTCAAGCTAGGGAAAATGACAAAGCTCAGGTATAGCCTCTTCAAGAGAGATAAGCCTTTGAAGAAGCCCTTTAACCATTTTTGTCAGCAAGGCCACAAGTGACTCCCTTGGAAGTTTGTCACAATTGCTCTTGTATGATACTCAGTATTTTTTCACCACATTCTCCAATGAAGGTGAACTTGGTGCTGCTGGCTGTTGAAATCAATAAAGGCTCCCTCAGTGGGTGCTGGTTACCTCCATCCATGTCTCAGTGCCCTTTAGAGATCCCACCTGATCCTTTGGGGTGCTCTTCTTTTCTATTATTGGTAACACCATTATTGAGATACAATTCACATAGAGTACAATTCACTCATTTAGTATAAACAGTTGAATGGTTTCTAGAATGCTTCAAGACAGGTGCAGCTATAGCACAAAGTGCATTTTATCACCCAACCCCCACCCGAGAAACCCAGTACTCTGTAGTAGCCACTGCCATCTTTCCCTGACAAGCCTTGAGTTCTGTGTCAACTTCAGTCTGCTTTTGCTCTATAAATTTGCCTTTTCTTGTCAGTGTGTTTTAATGGAATCAGCCATGTGTAGTCTTTTGAGTTAGCTTCTTTCACTTATTGTGATGTTCTCAAAGATCATCCATTTTACAGAATCTTTCAGTTCCCCATTCCTTGTTATTGACAAATAACATTCCATTGTGTTTGCATAATCATTGATTTCTCAACTTTTCAGCTGTTTGATCCTTAGCATCATACTTGTTTCCTGAATGATATGGTGCAAAGCTCCACAGACCTTGAGATTACCTGCAGGTAACGTAAACACCAGTTCTGCTGCTAATTAGCTGTGGGACCTAGTCAAGTTACATAACCTATGTGAGTTCTGCAGTTCCTCTTCTAATGTAAATAAGCACCCTGTGTGCCCCTGTGGCCAGATGTCAGGGTTAAATGAGATAACCCTTGAGTAGTTTTGCATTTCATAAATAGGCGGTCACACAGTGTGAACTTTCCCATGGAGATCTCAGACATTTTATATAAAAGTATCCTGAGTAATGCCAGGCTGTTCCCTATTTTCAATCAAATCAGAACTTCAGAGACTACTGGTATTGACAGGGTGTTCTGCAAAAGACTCAGCAACGCTCTGTGAGAATTGTTTCTGTACACCTTAACTCAGTCTCACCCCATAATCTCAGAAAGTAAATCTCTCAAACCTTTACTTAGATAGAGCATGATTTGGGGGGGGGGGGATGAAATTGATGCCAGCACCCAACCCAAAAGGGAAACCAGAATGGGCCTGCCCATTTCATGTCAATGTCTGTTGAGACAAAGATAAGCAGTTGGCTTGCTAGGTGACACAGGATTTCAGAAACACAATAGCTTAGTCTTTTATTTTACATCTTTAGACCTCAAATGTGGTTTATCATATGTTATTAAAACTCTCATTTTAACTTTAATACAAGACGAACACTCAAGATATAAATGGGGTCTTTTGAAGAAACCTAAGAATGTGCTTAACGTCTTAGGTAATTGAGTCAAAGATAGTGACTTGCCAAGTCTTTAAGTAGAAATGCTGCACCTAAATAAATGCTTCTAAATGAGGTTGCAAAAAAAAATTGAATAGACTTTTATTTAATTAAACTTTCTTGTAAAGTTTTCTTAGAGTGTGTACCAATTCACCTTGTCAGTTCTCATCCAGGATGTTTAATAGGAGGTTTGCTTTCGTTTCCATATCAAAATCAGCTTCCGCCCTCTTTACAACTTCACATTAGGCAGTCTGTGGAAATTGCATTCTTCCCCACATGAATATGCATAGAATTAAGTATTATCGATGGACTTAAAGAGCTCAATTATTTTTGCAATTGCATGCTTAGTTGCTTATGTTGAAGTAGAGTAGAGTGAATATTTCAAGGCCAGAAGAAAGAAATCTGCTTTCTTAGTCGGATTTTTAAGACAATTACCATCAATATCATTCCTTGATTTATAGATCACAGAATATCTTAGATTATAATGAACTTTTTTTTTTCTCACAAAACTGTGAATTAAAAGTATTTTAAAGATGTGCAAACTCCTGTCCAGGAAGAATATCTGACCTCTGATTTTAGAGTGAGCAAGGTTAAAGTCTCAACAGTTCTGAATTCTAGTTACTCATTACATTCTCTGCATTGGATTGCTTCTGCGGAGAGTGACTAGTTACTATAGATTTGAAAGTGCCTACGTACCTTACATTTTTATTTTTAATTTTGTATACACCCAGATATCATCAGTTTATTTGATAGTGGACATAATGCAGATATGTGTGATGCCAGGATAGATGTAATTCTTGATTAATAATTTAATAAAAAAGTAAGGTGCTTGTTTACATTATTAATTAAACTTTTAAAGAAAAACACATACCAGAAATTCATTTGAGGAAACACTGAATGCAAATAGGCAGACAAAAGAAATGAGGGTATGTTCCTGATATACCCATTTGAAATATGCCACCTGCTTTACCCTTGCTTCTGGGACATTTGGGCATGTTCTCTTTTCCAGGATTGTTGTCATTGTGTTGGAGTGTTACTATTGCAGGGATGGTTGTTGGTGGGCAATTTGTATAGATCTAGGATGCTTGGAAACTGTAATCTTAAAGTCAAGTGCCTATAACAACCAGACAGATTATGTAAATGCCTGGGTGTATGGTGTTACTGTAAATATGGTTGTGTTCTTAAAATGATAGAAACTGAAGAGTACTGAGACAAGTGTTCAAGTGAAGGAGAAAATTTTACTCTGGTTGTTACCATGCCATTAGCCTGTGATATTCATAGACTACTTATTATCCAAATAAGTTTAAAAATTGTTGTATGTTTAAGTAATGAATTCTCTTAATATTTGAATTAAATTAGAGAAAATCCTCTGCAGGGAAATTACATAGGGTGACCATTTATTTTTGATTAAATGAATCACCTATTCCCATTTAACAGTGAGGGACTAAAGTGAAAAAAAAAAAAAAAAGAACTGCATAGTTAGATTTCTATCACTTTGATTTTCAGAAACTCACACATACCAAAAAAATAAGACTGTACCAAAACCTTTTTCTTTTGGGGAAAATACCAAGACTCCATTTCACTCCCTAATTCCATTGTGACCTGATGTCAAAATCTGAAATTATAACAAGTTTGTCATGAAAATCAAACATATAGGAGGAACAGAGTAGAAAAAAAGAATTCATCTTCCAACAAAGTGTAATTGCTCAAATCCATTCAACTTTCAACGGTCAGGGGATTCTTGGCACTAGAGGTGTTAAGGAGTTTACTTGGAAAAAGAAGCACAATAAACACTGCTCTTTGTCCAAAGCTTCTCCCTATTATATGTGTAGCTTACTTTAGTGTTTGGGTCTGAGTTTTGAATGAACTCAAGATCTTTTGTCAAGAAGGTTCAGTAAATGAATAATCCTTACTTTCATTGTATTTCTCAAGGAATGCCCCTATGTCTTGATAACATTGCTGAGGTGCCAGAGATTCGGGTGACAAATGATATTTTTATTTCTGACATGCTACTTTTTATTATATCATTGAGAATAAAGTTCAATAAGTGACTTCTGATAATACTTTACTGCAGTCTTTATGAAAGATCGATTCCATTAAGTAGGTACATTTCAGTTGCTATTACTTCGAGTGATGCCATAATGTACTTGAAATGTAGTCTTTAGTTAATAATAGCAAGCTTATTGAGTGCGTTAGGGATGTGCTAAAAGTACTTACATTTGGGCCAGGTATCAGCCAAAAAAAGAGTACTTTACACCTGTATCCTCCCTATGTGTTTTCCCCAAATTGAATGTATGAATAGTTTAAAGAATACATGCAGTTAATTTGTAGGCTATTCTGTAAACTACTACAATGAAATAATAGAATCTCTTTGAAGAGAATATATAAGACAACTTCTATCTCAAGTTATTTAGGAAACGTCTTCATGGGCATACTGTGTGCACCAGTGTAATATGTCTACCTACCTAGGAAGAACTTCAGAGATACCATTTAAAAAAAAAATGGTAATATGGATAAATAAGATAGTTTTATGTTATAAAATTTCTTCAGATTTGGAGAATTAATTGTGTGTAGTTAAAAAAGAGATACAAAACATAGGAATTTGTTTTCTTCTAGTTTTTAGTGTTCACGAAAATGAAGTGAGAATATTTAGGCAAAACATAGTGGATAAACTTACAGAAAAGTTGCAAAAACAATAGATGAAACATCTATATCCTGAAGGGGCAATTTTAAAAGTAATTGTAAAATTTTAATAACATAGGGAAGTGTTCACTCATCTATTGTTAAGTTAATAAGCAGTTCTAAAAAATTGGCATGCACATTGTAGAACCAATTAAGTTCCTTTAAAAAAGAAACTCACATAGTAAGCAGACTAGAAATGAGTTCAAAAGCATTCACAGGGTATGCACGTACAGTGGGGTTGGGATGATTTTTGCATGTTGTTCTGTATTCCTGGTTTGTAAAATAATAAAGGTGAAACACCTTTATACAGAGGACACATTTTAAAACAAAATTAGATTGGTGTTAGTTGTGCTTATGCAATTCCTATTCATGTATGTTTTGTGGTTTTAGCACATTGAGATTAAGGGAAATACTAGTTGGATAGTGATTCTCCCTAACACTGTTGATGGAATTTCATAGTGGTGTTTTCTTGTCGTTTTAAAATCCATTCACTTGTGTTAGGTATTGTAGTTAAAAGACCAGGTCACCATGAAAATATACAAGGAGAATTTGGGGATCTTGTACTCATCCTGTGGCTTCATCATGATACAACTTTTTTCTACCATCAAAAAATAAACACACTTCCTATATAGCATGAAGTGTGTAGAATTTTTGTGGATGGCTTGAAATTCTTTTAGGGTGACACTAGCAAATATCTCCAAAATATAATGTCAGATCTAGTTAATCAGTACAGTAAAATATATTAGAATTAATCTTCATTAGAAAAATAGCAATCAAAGAATTCAACTCTTCTCACTTGTTGGGACAGATGGCCTATCTTTATGAAGGCAAATATCCAAAAACAACAACCCACTACCTTATCTTTCAAAATATGGTGCTCAGAATCATCTTGGAAAAGAGCTATTTAAGCCTAATAAGCCATATGCTCAATGAATTGATTTATTCCATTCTCTCATATAGTCATAAAACTCTTCTTTGCAATGTCTTCATCATATCTGCATTCCCTGCAACTCAATTATAAAAATTAGCAGACTTCCAAAAGAGGAGTAATTTTTTTTTTAACAGAGAATGCAGCTTTCATATTGAAAAAGGGAAAAACATTTTAAAGCATTTAAGTGAACAGTCTCTGATTTGCCGAAGATTCTCCCAACAGAGTTCACAGTGTGTTTGAAGATCAGATAAACTGACAGCTTCCTTGGTATACATAAAGAAGGCTTAAAATTATTCCGTAAAGATTCCCTGAGAGGAATGCAACTTCTTTCTTATTGATTTAAGTCAGAGTTTGACCAGGGACTCAGAAGGAATTTACTGTGTTTCTGGGTCCTTAAACAAGAGAGTTTATTTAATTTTTAATTTTGTGTATTTTAAGATACACTTCAGTGCATCACATTTAGTATTATAAAGAATGAGCTACTTACATAAGCAGCTACCTGAGTGGAGACTCCGCCCATACACTTCCAGCCACATCCTGATTATCCTGACTTTAAACCCAATATTACCTAGATATTCCTTTGTTTTAAATACAATATTCCCCATGAAAAAAAAATTAAAGTAAAAATTCCAGTAAAGGAGGAATTTGGTCAGTTTAGGGAAGTGGTGTAGTAGGAGATTCAGTGGATTTCTACCCAAGACCCATCCTCTGTGAACACTGAGCTGCCAGGCAAGCTGTGTAAGCTCCTGAACCTGAGAGAATGCAGGAGAGCACAGTGATAGAAGGAAGCAAAACAAAGTCAAATTTTAAAATAAATCTTATATGTGTATGACTGTGAACTTCCATAAAGGTAGCTACCTGGTAACCTGGGTAATTGCATTAAAAAGGTGTAGATCAGGTAATGCCTTTACCCCTAGAAACAGACTATTTGAGAACATGTTTCTCTGACTTTTAATTGTATAACATTAACACAGGTCTATCTTTCTGAAGCACACTGAGCCTGGATGAGAGATACAGGGGGTCATTCCTAGAGGCAATATTAGGAACCTGATGTAAATGTCACTTCCTGAAAGCTACAGTATTTCTTTTGTTTGTTTGTTTTGTTTTAATTTACTAATTTATGTATTTATGCATACAGAACTGGGGTTCAGGCCAGAAGTACAGGGACCATAAGAGGCTTCACCAGAGACAGAGTGGGGAGCAGAACAGGCAGATAGATGAAGTACACTGCTGAGGGGAGCAGCAGGTGAGCCAGGAGAGGTCTTCTATGCCATGTGGATCACCTCCCTGGCTGGGGATCAAACTGGCACTGAAGTGGCTGTGGCTAGCTTGCAGTCCTGCATCCTAACCTGTTGCACCACCAGGAAAGGCCCACTACAGTATTTCTCATTCCATGTGAGGATATGTGTGTGTGTGTGTGTGTGTGTGTGTGTGTGTGTAGGAGAGAGGAGGGGGCAATCAAATCTCATCTCTTAGCTAAAAATTTATCCATGGGGCTCCAGGAAATTTGAAGATGCGAAGGTTACAAAATAATCTAGAATACATTAATGACTCCCTGTCTATCTTCGGAAACCTGTAACCAAACTTCATACAGTTTTGACAAGAATAATCCTCCATGTACAAAGTATATCTGAAACCCTGAGGTCATTCCTTCACCTTTACTTATGACATGCTTTGTTTATAATACCTGTATATTCAATCATGATTGTTGTGTCAAAATGCATCTATTTTGACTTAACTACTGCTGACCAAATCACACATTTTTGTAGGGGGTTAGGGGGAAGGACAAAATAGAAATTAAAATGCTAGAAGAATATTTACTACTTAAGTGTGGGCATTTTCATTAAAAAAATGCAGAAAACTGACCAAAAATGGTTTTTTGGTTATTTGATTGGTGTATAAATTCTGGCGACCAAATTGAGTGCCCTGGGCTTTGAAGATTCACCTGGAAGCTAAAGCAATTCTGCATTTAGCTCTAACAGATGACCTGAATCTCCCACATTCAAAGAGTGTTTAGGAACTCCTAAGCTATTAAAACTGAGTTTTGTTTTGCAAAACAGTTTCACAGAGGAAGGAAAATGGGGAGTGCTGGGAATGGTTTTTAGCAGAGACTGAAAGTGTGGGCTGGGTTGCAGCCCCAAGTATAACTCAGAGCACTTGTTAGATATGCAGATTGTCAGATGCCTCAGGGAGAATCTAGGGGGAGGACAACAGTGTGTGTCAGCAAAAGAAAAAAAAAGCAAGCTTTCCATGTGACTGTTATGCTCAAAGTTGATAGCCACGGATGCAATGTCTGTCTTGTGAACCAATGCAACTTTTGCAAATAAAATGGTCTCTGTTTTTCAGCAGTATATGAAATATTATTGAAAGGTCATCTCACAAAGGCTTCACAAACACCCTTTCATAAGATAAATGATTGCTGGATGTCTTGTTACCACTTAGATTTGTGTGCAAGGTCAGATTTCTTTGTCAAGAGATGGTCTGTTATCCATCTTGGAGGTAGTGAAAGAAAGTGTGGAATCCTTTTTAACTATATTTCTCTATTGAATCAAAATCAAGGAAATACTATACCAAGGAAAAGAGAAAGGTCAAGCAATTTGTACTTCCCAGTGTCCTGGGAATAATAAAAAAAAAAAGTAGTGGCTGTTATGTTACGTTTCTGCTAAATGCTGCTAACACAAAATTGATCAAACTTTTGGCCCAGCCTAATACAAATCCATTTGAAATGTTTTGTCATGTCTGTCAGTTTAGTCATACTTTAAGATGTTGCATGTTTAACAGAGGGAAGTGAGTGCAGAGTCTGAAAATATGTCATCAAAAGAAAAAAAGTAACTTCAATTTATGACAAAAATATAGTAAAGGAACTAAATAGGCACCTTCAGAGAGCATGCACATTTGAGATCCTGACAAATATTTACCTCTTGCAATAGAAGTGAGGATTGAAAATCTGCATTGGATGGATAAATCTGTAATTGAACTGGGAAACCATTTATGTTAAAAAATAAATTTCTTCTCATATCTAATTTGGCACCATTTTGGCATATTAAAAAGTATTTACCTTGCATTTTGAAGTTTCATTTGCTCTGATGATCATTGGAAGTTCAATTTTATTAGTTTTCTATATAAATAAGCTGCTGTGTTAGGGATAAATCTTGCCCAGGGTCACAGCCCAGTTGATCATTTCAGCGAGGCAACGTGGGCATCTCTATATTTTTTTTCCAGTTGCTGAAATAATTTACAAAATTAACAGTCTTATGCAGCCCATTCTCTCTTCACAAGGTCACTCCTTTCAGATTTAGTTCAAGTGGGGTCCTTTTTGTTAGATTTACCACACACTAAGCAATCTGAACTTGTAGCAAAAGGTCAAGGTCCACACCTGTGATGGCACCAATATCAGAAACTGCCAGTTCGTGATACCTTACTATCACCTTATTACCCATGTCTATAAGCTGGCTGCGATGAGTTGTCTAATTTGAAATTTCTGAACCATGCCTTTAAAGCTCACATACCTGAGGTATTTATCCAAACACATTGTAGTTTTACCTCCCTCAAGTATCCAGCCACCCATCCGTTCCCTTCTGAGAAGAGCAATAAAAATCAAGGCAGACCCTATGCCTTACATATGGAGCCCATATGATTTACAGCCAGGCTGAGTATAAAATCATAAAACTTTCAGTACGTGGTTAATATATAACCATCAAAATAACAGAGTGCAATTCCAAATTTATGAGGCTGAACTTAACACTGAATATCAAATAAGAATCACATTGATCTCTGTAGCGGATGACTTAAAAACACATTAGGTGGCATAACTGCAAGACAGTACATTGATTTAAGCATAAAATGCATAGCACTCAATACTTTACCACCTAACGTTTCTCAATAATGAACAAAGCTGTTGTATATTGATGAAAGGAAAATTATTTGTTTTGTTATATTACAGTGCGCATGGAGATGCCTTGCATTTAGTCTAGGCAAACACTGCTTGAATCACATTTAGCAAAGGGTGACATTGGATGGACATGTCACTGAATTCACACTTGTTTCTCAAAATAGCTATACAGAAGCATTATTATGAGGACAGTTTTCTCACTTTTTTCTAACAAGGAGGAAATATTCATGCAAGGTATGTACTTAACTTTTTGTGGAAATATATTTTGCTGTAATTGTTGACATTGATAAAAGCAATGCTACCTGGAAGTTTAAGGTCAATCTCCCTAAATGGACTAGCATAGTCAGATTACCATCCTATGCAGTCAATCTAAAAGTATCTTTTAAGAGAAATAATAATCTGTTGATAAAATCCCTGCATTGAAAGAATCTTTAAATTAAAAATGATTTGATTGATTTAAGGAGAATTTGTGAATTCTAATAAGTAACAAATAATAATGAGATTAAATTCTAATAACTACTCCAATTCTAAAAACTAAATACTGGTAATATAGATAGCATAGATGGATAAAGTTGGTTCTATATAGGATAAAATCCAGTACTTAATACTCAGCCGGTGATTTTTGGAGCCCTTAGGGAGTAACAATATTACATGACCCTCTCTGTCTCTGTTAGGGGCACTAGGGAGCATGTGCCCCACTACTCAACTTACTTCAGGTATTAGGTCTGGTGAATGACGATGCCAACTCTTATGATTTGCAATGAAACAGAAATGAAATTTTTTATGCAAAAATCTTCTGATTTGTAAGCATTCAAATTTCACTGAAATGCAAACTAAGGGCCATGGTCAAAATATACCCCAACCTTGATCAGTTTTCAGTCAGCTTGCTGTTGGATTATGAGTTTAGGGTTCCTGAGAGCACTGATCCATCCAGAAGAACAAGAATTTTCCTGCTCCCCTAGGTAGAAAAAAATCAGTGAACGGATTGTATAAATCCCAGTATTTATAACTTGCAAGGGAGATATCACCCTGATCAGTGATCACTGGATATTATTCTAAATGGACATCACTGAACTCTAAAGTTTCATCAGGTGGGTAGTGACTTTGACACACTCTGGAGAGAAAAGCCTCTTTGCAAAATGGTTCTCTTTCCTCCCAAGTCTGTGCAGGTAAAAAATGTTGCCAAGCCAAGTCAGTAGTGTTTAATTAATCTGCATTTAATGGTGAAGTTGGCTGGCAGAGCTACCACCCTTGAACTTTTCTGTCAATCACTGTCCCTTACTATAGGATAGAGAGTTAACTCCTTTTTCTTTTCTTTTGATTTAAAGATTTATTTATTTGTGCATACAGAACTGGGGTATAGGCCAGAGGCTCAGGGGAGGTGAGAGGCTTCACGAGAGGCAGAGTGGGGAACAGAAAAGGCAGATCCACGAAGTACACTGCTGAGGGGAGCAGCGGGCGGGTCAGGAGAGGTCTACTGTGCCATGTGGTCACCTCTGGGGCAGATGGGAATCAAACTCATGCAGAAGTGGTTTTAGATTCTCAGTGTTGTGCTTTAACCCACTGTGCCACCAGGGAGGGCCGAGTTAACTTCCTTTTCATAGAGAGGTGTTAAAAGGAAATCACATTATTCTTTCAAATAAGTGACTTTTCTAAAAATCACTACATTATATATGCATATTTGTGACATTTATTTTACCTATTGTATATTTTCTAGCATTATGTTTTCAGGCTAATTTTTCTTCATAATAAATTAACTTATTATTCTTTATGACATGCAAGATGGACTGTGATGTTAAAGAATAATGTTTTCTAATTATCATTGACATTTGCAGAGAAGATTAAAATTTAATAAAATTAATTGTCCATTCTTGAATGGTTCACTTTGCAGTTAATCATAAAACTCTGATTTCTCTCCCACACATGTGAAAACTTCTGAGTTTCATATGTCTTAGTAATATCCATCATGAACCCTGTACTTAGATAAGTTAGTTTTTTTTCTTTTTCTTTTAACATGGACATGGTTAATATATATCAAGATTGTATCATTTTGAAAGGAAATTCTGTGACAGTTATTTTCCATTTGAAATAAATATTCACAGGTAACCTCACCTGTCTTATCAGGCCCTTCTAACTTCTGGAGGTTATGTTGGACGGTGAGGAAGGCATCCGCCTCACCAAGGTACATCTCGGGTAATATAATTTGAAGTGCTAGGGCCCCTTGCATCCATTTCTGAATCTATTATTGGTTGATTAAATTAACTGGCTGGATCAGTACAGTGAGAAGAGACGCAGTAATGATATTATAGAATTAGTATGCTATGATGAATTGTCAGGAGAAGTGACTATGACAGCCCTGTGGCCATATGCACTTAACCATGCAATTTATAGTCATTTGGAGAGCCAAGGACTTTTCAGTTTGGGTTAGGAAATTTGCTCTTGCTTTTGACATAGTTTGAGGGATGTGTGTGTAAGAGTGAGGGAGCACTTAGTGGCAATTCAGAAAGAAATCAAAAGCCTCTGTTCTTCCACTCTGGCATTTGCGTGATTTTCAGAGAATGAACCACAGTGTATGTATGTCTTTATTGTCACAGTGCCAATTCCTTTAAATAGATTTATATGATAGTGCAGTTTCTTTATGGTTGCAGAAGATAATGTTACTTTGGGTAAGATAAAAGTAAATGCAATCTGGTATCAAATTTCCTTAGTTATGGAACACTGTAAATTCTCATCTGTGTGTTGCATTTACAGCAATCCTAGAATCATTGCTGGGGATGTTTTGATTTAGATGCATTTGGGGCTCCTAATTGCAAGTAGTTTTTAAGCAACTTAAAATATAACATTACTCCTTTTTGCTTTGCAACTATTTGCAAGATAAATTGACTGTCTGATGCCTCTAAAAAGCTTATGATGACAGTGGTTGGCAATGTAAATACTGGCACAACACCACATTAGGACAAATTAATTGCAGGATTACCAAAACATGTACAACTGTGAAGTCTCTTCGGCACTACTATTGTATGAGAATTATTCCCTTGCTGTGTTCATTTTTTGTTTTTGTTTTTGTCTTAATGATTACTGAGATCATATTCAGTAGCACAATGAAAATGGGTACTGACATTCGTACTCTAAACCAGATTCATGCAGAAAACCACTGTCTTTTTCTTTTAGCCTCTTACAGAAATTTGCCATGTTTAACTGATTCCTTTTATTTCTCAAGCAGGGCTGTCATTTAATCACAAAGCCAAGTGCAGAAGGTTTTTGTTTTGTTGATTTTACTTTGCTTCTTTGATTATAGTCATTGTTTTCATCCTTTGCTAAATGGAGTTCAAAAATTCACAGCAAATCTTTAAGAAAACTGGTCTTAGCATCTTAGTTTATGCTTCCGCCCCTTCACCTTATCCCACATTTTAATTATGGAGAATTACAAATTGATAAGGGCTTGGTAACTCTGTCGCGTGGCTATTTCACTTTGAAGGGAATAGGAGGGCACCTATCAATGCCTCCCCTGTCACTGTCACCTGTGTTCTTCTAGTTCCCAAAGCTCTTATCTGGGAGTTATTTTTGACTCTCCTCCTTCACCTTCCATGTCCAATTTGTCACCAACACCTGCTGTTACTTTCCCAACAGAGTCTCTTAGATCACCCCTTCTTCTCCATTTCTACAGCCACCCTCCCCAGCCCCTTTCATCACTTTGTGTCTGTGTGATTCCCTAGTCCCTGCCACCTCTCTCCCTGTACCAGAACAGTCTCAGCACCCCGGGCTGCCAGAGGGACCCCTTCAAAGTTGGTTATTTCATTCACATGGCCTCCCCATTGCCCCTTCTTGCTTATTTTTATTTCAGTCTCTAGAACTTAGGCGATGTTTTCTTTCCTCTCTCTTCCCTTCCCTTGCACATATAATTAGCTAATTATAGTCGCCTTCTATAATTTTTGAGCCAGGAACTGTACTTAGCACTTTCTGTATATGTTCTAGTTTGGGTCTCATTTCTGCAAGACAGAAAGAATGACTCCTCTCAATGCTGAGTCAAGAAATCAGAGGCTGAAGACATGGAACGTGATTATGCAGCTGGCAGAGGGAGGGAGAACCAGGGACCAAATCAGGTGTGTCTCACTGGGCAATGATGAAATCAACCACCTATACCCTTTCTGGGTGTTGCGAAGGGAACAGTGTGTGAATTTGTACTTAATGTCATTTTTTTCCCTGGTAATTCATGCTCTTCATTCCCTTTGTAGACACAGACTGACCCCACTTGCCTTTTGGCATTTCAGTGTATATTTTTGCTTCACTAGATTGTATTTGATAATATCACACTTCATATTAGTGTTTCTGGCGTCCTAACACCCACTCCTATCAATTTAAATTGTTTTTGATAAACATATAGAATCAAATATTTTCCATTTTTTCATTACACTGCTGTGTACCCATAGTCCCTAAGGAAAGTGAACGTCCAACTCACTAATTGTGCCACTGCGTAAGGATGGCTTGTTACTATAGGTTATTTTCATGTGATAATTTAATGTCATTGACCTGAAAAGTCCCCAGAATATTAGAATGGCCAGGGAAATAGCTATTTTAATGTTCTATCATAAATTTTCAACACATCCCCTGCCAACATTATGGGAATCACATTCAATGTAAAGTCAGACAGACCTAAGTTACTATCCTCAGCTTTCAGTTTCTCTGTTTCCTTGGATAAGGTATGCAACTTTCCTTCCATAAACTAAGAATATAAATGCTCTGTAATAATTCCGAGATGACAGTCCTTTTTGGAACCAGAACTAAGTTAAAAGTCAAACTTCAAGTAAACTAGGAGTAAGAACTCCAAGTTACACCAAGAATTATCACCTCAGGCCCGCCCTGCTGGCGCAGCGGATTAAAGCACTGCACTAGGAAGCTAGGGCCACTTCTGCATGAGCTCGATCCCCGCCTGCCCTGGAGGAGATCCATATGGTGTGGCAGACCTCTCCTGACCTGTCCGCTGCTCCCCTCAGCAGTGTACTTTGTTGTCGATCTGCCTGTTCTGCTCCCCACTCTGTCTCTGGTGAAGCCTCTCACCCTCCGCATCTCTGTCCTGTACCCCAGTTCTGTATGACTAAATAAATCTTTAAAAAAAAGAAAAGAAAAGAATTATCACCTCATATGAATGAAGTTGTGCGGTATCAGAGCCACTCATTCTGGGTAATCCAGAAATTCCAAAATTTTTTAAAATCCTGTTTGTTTGTTTGTTTTTTAATATTATGAAATGAATCTCTGAAGCATTCTGGGACCAAATCCAAGAATCCTGTGCTCAACTGCAGGTCGGATCATGCCCACCTGTAATAAAAATGATTCCAAGTGTGGTGTCTTAGTAAGCTCGCTGAAAGTAAAGCTTAAGAGTTTTGTACGCTCCTATGCTTGTCCCTGACTAGCCAGTTTATCTTTGAACTGCATCTTAGGGAATTCAGTTGGCTGTTCTCTCTGGCTGTAAAGTTCTTCCCGCAGATCTCTTAATGTCTAACACTACCTCTTTAAGTGTCCTCAGAAACACTATTATGTAAAATATTAAATGCCTCCCCAACCTTATTTTACAGGATACCCTTGGTCTTTTTTCCACAATACTGTCCACATCTAACAGCTGAATCTCTAGTTTTGCTTATTATCTGTCTCTTCCTACTGAGATGTTCTACTGATCCCTACTGAGTAGCAGGGATCTGTGTTCTGTTTACTAATATATCTAGAACTGAGCCTGATAGATTGTCCATATTCACAATATTTTTTTGCAAAAAGAAATCAGTAGTCTTATTTATGGGTTAAAGGGCATCATTGGAAAGGAAGACAGGTATTTTTGAAAACCTGGACTAACCCAGAGCAGATGGAGGGGCCAGAATAGCATAGCAAGAATTGGTAAAGGCTTATGAAATTGTAAAAGTATTTTGAGGCTGTAGTAAAACAGTAATAATACCTGTGCCAAAATTTACAGAGTATTGTCTAATTCACTAAGCTCATGAAAAAAATGAGAAAGAATCATTGACATCTCAAAAGAAACAGTCTGATTTAGGCCACCGATCCATGCTATTCAGTGTTGTTTTTCTGACAATGGCAATAAAGATAATTATATTTGAGTGTTAATGGTTGTTTTGCAAAACATTGTTCTGACAGAGCAGTCACTTACACCAAAATTAACATTTCTGCTGTGTATCCATTAACCTTGTTCTTCCTCAGTCAACTAACTTAAATTAAGTGCCTATTATAGCTCAATTTAAATAGAGATCAGTGTAATGTTGGCTTGGTATCTTATGGGGGATATCCTTGAGGTGCTTAAAATGTCAAGTCTGTGCCACAGGTAGCCCCTATTTGGACCTTTGGAGAGAGTGCCACTGAATATAGAGAGAGAAATTCAGTGGGTGGATTAATGTGCTGGTCCAAAGCATACACTGCAGACACAGTAATCTAAGTTCAAACTGGTTCTTCCACTTCCACTAGCTTTTTGAACTCCTGGAAAATTTATTGTAAGATTTGAACTCCTGGACAATTTATTGTTTTCTTATCTGTAAAATAGAATTAATGGGAAACCTATGACCCAACATTATTGTGAATATTACACACCCACACTGCATACCATGGACTGCTGTGTTCACACTATCCAATAACACACTGCACTCAAGGCTTCCTAAGTACCGTCACATTTATGAAGTATTTGGGATAGTGGCAGTGGTAGTTGAACAATATTAATAGCCATTCTGTTGCATGTAAACCTAATATTAGTCAAATGAAAAAAATTTAAAAACCTAAAATATTTAAAATATTTCAGAAGTCTACAGTATGTAGGTCAACAAAATTATTTCTCATTTTCTAATATTAGCACCCAGGAGATCTGTTTATTCAAACATATCAGTACTTATGCTGAGCCTTTTTTTTTTTTTTTTAAGAATTTATTTATGCATTTATCCCCAGAACTGGGGAACCGGCCAGAGGTTCAGGGGCAGTGAGAGGAATCACCAGAGACGGAGTGGGGAACAGAACAGGCAGAAGATAGATGAAGCACACTGCAAAGGGGAGCAGCGGGCAGGCCAGGAGAGGTCTGCCGTGCCATGTGGATCATCTCCAGGTGGAGACTGAACTCATGCTGGAGTGGTTTTAGCTTCTTAGTGCTGTGCTCTAACCTGAGCCTATAAAAGGCACTTCTATGGTTCAAAGCCAACTGGTGGAAAGATTGTGCAACCTACTATTTCAAGGACTCAGACTCACTTGCAAGGTCATATATTGTAAAAGGGCTTTGCAGCAAGTCCAGTCTTAGACAGCTGCTGTCCATACGCGTGTCTCTCGGCAGCGGTTCTAAACTACACTTTTTCTTCCCATGTGAGGAAACAATGTTAGGTGGGGAGACTCTGGGTTTACTGGGCTGCTCATGGGTAGTCTATTTGCTGTCTACTTCCTAAGAAAAAACATAGCTTTAGCATGAACAACGCCCTCCCCACCTCTGCCATGCATTTCAGTGTGAGTCCAGTGAATCCTGGTGCCAAAGCTACAAGGAACACACTGTCAGTGAAGGAAGATGAAGACCACTGGGCAGGGAGTCCAGCGATATCTGTTCAACTGAAATGAGCTCCTATTCAGGCTTCCATCCAAAGATAAGGAAGGATAACACCCCATAGTTTCATGATACACTTTTAGCAGGAAAACACAAAATATATATCTCTGTGTTGTGTGGTGTTGGCTCCTATACAGCATATTCTGAACATCAGTCATGAAAATTTTCCATTCTAGACCACTTACAAGAAGAAAATCACATGGCCAAGTCAACATTTTTGAGCAACCAACAAAAAATACAATTTGTTAGTCTCTGCATTTCTCTCTTTAAGTTTCCTTTTATTATTTGGAGGGTTATTCCTAACACTTAAAATTATTTAAATAAAATTATTTTAGTTTCTTTAGCAGTCATGGGCATATTTACTCAATAGTTAGTTAGCTTGTAAGACATACATTATCTATTAACCAGTAATTAATGGGTATTTATGTGATGTTTGAGTACTTGACTGTGTGAACAGATCGATTAGCAAAGTCACCCTTTGGACTTCTTGTTGGTAAGCTGGTTTGACTTTGGAGGTGTAGGAAGTGCCTGGTTAGCTTTGGTCCAATGGGCTGCTGGCAGGCTGTTGTTTATCACAAGGTTTTAGTGTTCTTAATGAACTCTTAACAAGCTGTCAATTATGTTGTTTATGCAAATTAGGGAAAGAGACATTGAAGGATTGATGTGCCTACAATTAAAAGTGCCTGCTTGAAATATTACAAAGTGAATCATTCCTCTCTTAATAATAGTCCATAAGCATTCACTCTCCTTTGCTGCTGAACCCTTCCCATGAGGCACCAGAAGAAAAGCACCGGCCACAGGTTAGAGATGTACAGAGAGAAAAAGAGCTCTGTGGACAAAAGGTAGAAAGAGTGATGTTCAATTTTAAGTACTCTGAAATTCACGGGTAACTTTTTTAAGATTTCCCTGGCTGGGGGTTGGGGAAGGGTGCATCTCCCCCTTTTTTTTTTTTTAAGATTTTATTTATTTGTGCATCCAGAACGGGGGTACAGGCCAGAGGTGCAAGGGTGGTGAGAGGCTTCACCAGAGAGAGAGTGGAGAGCAAAGCAGGCAGATCGAAGAAGTACACTGCTGAGGGGAGCAGCGGGCGGGTCAGGAGAGGTCCGCCACACCATTGTGGTCACCTCCTGGGCAGGCAGGGATCGAACTCATGCAGAAATGGCTTGGGCTTCTTAGTTCTGTGCTTTAACCCGCTGCGCCACCAGGGAGGGCCCGCATCTCCTTTTTACCCACTGGAAATATAGTGAGATGTTGTTTCCCACATACCATCTTTTAAAGTCGGTCTCTATTAATGTTGACTGTCAACATCTCTTTGTCATACTACAAAGTCAACATCTCTTTGTCATACTACAAAGTTGCTCTGTAACACAAATCCATTTTGAGGTTATGAATTTTCAAACTGGAAATATTTCTATCAAAATCTCTGCTTCCCTCCCAGTATCCCACAGGGAATGCCCTGTTTGTGGCTGGTAAAGTAGCTCATTTTCTATGCTACTTATAGTGTTTTTTTCCCTTTAATTTCACTGTTCTTGATTTTTTAATGTTAGCAATATGTTTTATTTAATATAAGAATAGCGTCTTCTCAACATACAATCACTGTGGTTTATTTTTTTTAATTAAGGTAACATGGACTTCCACATGGTTTTGGTCTACATACTCCTTTGCATCTTTCAAGGACCTATATACACCTGTTACCTTCTCTCACTATTCCTTCCTGTCCTCTTCACCAGGCAGAATGAATCAGTTCCTACTTAAAATGTCCCCATAGTACCTTACACAACTGAAGGATCTCCCCATAGCAGCACCCTCGGCCCCCTCACTCCTTCCCAAGATTTTCAACTCCTTCAGACTCACGCTGCCTCCTTTTCCTCTTAATGAATCATGATTCTCAAGGTTAGCAAGTAACCACTCCATGTCACTTTTGAAGAAATTCTGCTCAGACTCATGTTTTATAATAAGACTAAGGTTCTTAAATGGTTCCCAATATTTATAAGTATAATAATTTCGCTGCTGTCTCATCACTTTTCTTTTTAATTGTTATGATCAGAATTCTCTCCAGACAGTTATTATAAGAGAGCAATCCTTGAAGAATGCTTCACCTCACAGTACAATTAAAGCAGGCATCTTCTAAAGGCTCTTAATAATCCCACCAGAAACTTGAAATTACATCTTGTTTTGTTTTGTGAAAGTCATGTTTTGATTATATGAAATTGGTATTTTATGTAAAAAAGAAATAAAAAGCTTCTGTTCAGCTCTGAACAGGGAGACTTGTGCCCTTGTTAGCTTATTACTTATTTCAAAATTATTGAAAATATTATTCTTACAGGGCTTTTTTAACTCATACTCCCAGCTCTGAGAGTTATAATGTTTCATAAAGGAAGAATCATCATCTACAGAAAAAAATATATATATTGATATCTAGTTGAAATAATGGATTAAGCTGTTTTATTGTAAGTATATCAAAAATGCAATAAATATTTGCCAATGAAATGTAGTTATCATAAGGTTTTTCACAGTGCGATTTTATGGTAATGTCCAAGAGGAATATGGATGGCTTTATATGTTTGGTTATAGTACCTGCTCTGCAGTTTGAAAAATTTATTTGTAACTGTTGTGAATGTAAATTCGAGAATTGCAAATTATCTCTGAGTTTATTTCTAAAGACCATTTAACTCCTCCCAAGACAGTTAAGGGCAGTATGAAATTGTAATTCTGGTGACTGATAAAACAAGCCAGACAATCATAGAAAATAATCAAATAAACTAAAAGAAAAGTGCATCAGTCTTTTGAGAAGCAGAGGGACAGGATGGAAAGAGCTAGACTCTGGGCCCACCAGTGTCCTAACCTTCAGTGCCTTAGCACCTTTATCTCTAAATGGTGGAAATATATGCCCAGCTCCCAGGGTGGCCATGTAGATTAAATAAATTAATGGTAGCAAACAAGTGGTCACCGCTGAGTGCGACTATGTCAGCACCAGTCTGATGCATAATTGGATTCCTGTGTTTTAATCATTACATAGCATATAGCTTATGTCTGATATGTATTCTTGGTTTTTTGTCTTGTTCCTCTTAGACACTTTATGTCAGTCCTTAATTCTTCAGCTTAATTACGATACAAACTTGGGACCTTTACTTAATCTCTCTGTCTCAGTTCCCTCAACTGTAAGCAGCCGGGATGATAATACCTACTTCACAGGACTGCTGTGCAGATTCGCTAGGGTAGTCCCATGAGTACTTAGCACAGCACCTAAGATATGGCTCCTGCTCAGTTGCCAATGGTCATTGTTAGTTGCATGTTATTGTTAGTTAGCCCTATCACTATTGTGGCCTGGGATTGAACCCACACACCATGCAGCAGTCTTTTTCTCACCCTCTGCTCCCCTCAGCAGTGTATTTTGGTCAATCTGCTTATTCTGCTCCCCACTATGTCTCTGGTGAATCCCCTCGCTCCAAGCTCCTCTGGCCTCCTCCCCACTTCTATGCATAAATAAATAAATAAATCTTTAAAAGAAGGATTGGAGGACATTTTGTGGCCAATCATAGCTGTACAAATCACATTCCTCTCATCTTTCCTTTATTAGACTTCAGTCTTAGCTGTGATTACATGAAGGACAAGGAAAGTGTGTAGCTTCCCTGTTTCCCTTTGCCCAGGATCTTAAAGCCTGGCAAAGTCCTTTCTGCCCAGCTAATGGTGGTAGCTTTGTATTGCTTCCTCCACCCTACCCAATTCTGTTAGCATTACAAGGAGTTTCAGTGTAAACTTGCAAACCAAGACTCCCTTTGTGCTGACCCTAACCTCCAACCAAGCCCCAGAGGGTATCCTCAGGCAACTGTTCCTCAAATTTCTAACTGATCTGCATTTTTAAAAGAAATTAGTTTAGCACACTGAGATTCTTAGGAGCTTTGAAGGTGTTAGCTTGATGCCATATTTCCAACAGCATGTTTCTATGCTTTTCAACCAAGGGCTCCCACTTCCAAGTTACCCCCAAGTCTTAAGAGCTCTACATGCATCCTACTTACAATAGCACCGTTTTCTTTTGTCATGATTTCTGCCTACAATCTAGACAACGACATCATTGCTGCTTTCCCCTGAGACTTCTGTAAACACCACTTCAATAGACCACTTATTAGTCTCAGGGTCACTGTGATAGCTGTAAGATTTTCTGTCTTTCACTCTGATGGGGAGAGACACCCAAAGTTTCCATTGTTTTAGGATTGTCTTTAAATAGTATGAAAGATTTCACAGGCTCATAGAATTGTCACAGTACTAAAGATGCTAAGGATCCCCTCCCCATTTTTGTGGGGTTAGTAATGTACCTGTCCAGCATCGTAAGACAGTGATAAAATAAAAGTCACTCTTTTATTTCCTGTAAATTCCAAGTGCCTTCAATCATTCAGTTTCTTTATCTGCTTTGTCCACTACATGGTTTTGATGAGTCAGTCAACAAAGATATAAGTTCTTCATCTTAAGCACTTCCATACTGAAGTAACCAATGCAGTACCTGTCATCTCTCATGTTAGTACGCTGTATTTTCATGGGTGCAGTCCTTGTGATTTAACCCTGCCACATACAGGAAAGGTTAACTCCTTTCCATTATACCTGCCCCTGACCTGGCTGGTCATTATGGCTTTTGACAAGGCATTATTTTTTTCTGAGGATGAGAATACTGCATAAAAATAAAATACTGTCCTTGGTACTGGATTTATAAAGAAAACTTGTATTAAAGGGGATGCACGATTAATAATCCTGTTATAGTCATACTGCCTCACTAGAATCCGGGTAATTTGGTTGCAAATCTTTTTGGCCACTGACTTACTATCTGATCATGGGGAAGTTATTCAAACTTCATCCAAACTCCTTGTAAATGCTATAGTACTTAATTCTTTATATACTATCTGGCTTAGAGTAAGTGCTTAATAAGTGTACTTCTTATTGCTATCCCAATTATTGTTTAATATGATACTTTATAAATATTATATAAGACTTTGAGTACATTTGAGCTATATAGGTCTAGTTGGTATTAATATTAAATGCTACAAGTCTTGCCTGCAACATGTAATTTTTCTCAAAGCCTAGTATTAGCCATGCCTTATAAAAAAGGTATACTCTAAGATCACTTCAAATATATTCAAAATAGTATTTAAAAATAATCTTGCAAATGTTTTATTAAAACTTTTCTAGATTTAATCATTTTGCTAATATGTTCACATCACAGCTGCAGTTGTAACTGCTTTGACATGATTGGGGTCCATTTATTAATTTACTCTAACTGAACTGATTTGTGAACTCTCTCCAAACATGGGCAGTTGTTGACTCAATTGGACTGTCTTATGCATCATACCTGTAAGATTTAATTTTAAAGTCCGTTGGCAAATACTTACAAAGAATATGGAGACCTAGCAGCATGTTAAATTCCAGAAAATAAAATATGCTGCAGATTTATTTTGATACATAAAATGATTGTCTCAGAGATCATTTTCACTACAAAAAGCTCTGCCAGTCACATAAATAGCTTGTCCTTTCGAGATCCTAGAATAAAACCACAAGGACAGATGTGTTCTAGTTGTAGTTTCCCAGCTGGAACACTGAGAAATGGGGGAAGGGGGAGGAGATCATTCGTAGGATGTTCCATTTTTATTTAAAAAAAAAAAGATAGAGAGGTAGGGAGGAGGAAGAGTGGTAGGAAAGAAGGAGAGGGAAGTGGTGCAGATAGATAGATAGAGAGGGAGGCTGAGAACAAACCAATACTAATCTCTAGTTTTACCATTAGATATTCTACGATATTTTTCCATCCACATTGACAAACAGAATTTTCCTATGCTCTTTTCATCTACTGCTATTAATTTCTGTAAATTCGTAACATCTCAAACTTGAGACTTTTTTTTTTTAAAGCAATTACTCTTACTATTATTGGTTACATTGAAGTGATTAGAAACACCCCAACAGCTTCTAAGGCAGTGATGTCCCTAGCAATTCTGCGCTTCGTGGAGGCTCAACTACATTTTAGTGATTATTTTAAGAAAATGTTATGAGTTATTACAATTATTAAGGAATGGTATCACCTCTGTATTTAAAAGTGATATTTTTGTCTTTGTGAATAGTCACTAGCGCTCATTTAAAATGCACTAGTATGATTGTGAGTAGCAACTAAACTTTATATCTATACCTATATCTATATGTGTTTATCCACACAACCACTTAAAGTTCTGAAAAGAAATACAAAAATATAGGATTTTGAAATTTCACATATGTATTTTGCAAAAGTGAAACGGATTCATTTCCCTGGGATGTTTTTCCAATGCTGTCAAATTGAAGGCTTGAATGATGTATTTGATTTTATCTCAAAATTGAATAGCCTTGTTTGAGAATAAAACCCTGAACAGTGTGTGGGGGGGGCATTTTCTTTATCCCTGGTTGCCCTTATAAATGATATCCACCTTGAATAATTGTTCAGTCAGAGCTGGACTCAGTACATAGAGAAAAATATATCTCCTTTCTTCCTTAACAGGAACCAGTGCCTAAAACAAGGTGTTTTGTGTTTTGTTCTTGATTCTTTAATGCTCATGGTAGTTCACTGATAACATGTCCCATCACTAATAAAAATAAACGTTTCTTCATTAGGAGCATCCTCTGGGCATTACACTGTCCCTTCCACATCCCCACAAGTACTTATATACTTGCACACATACACACACACACACACACACATACTATTCCTCTCTCCTGGAAAGTCTATAAATGGAATTTTGAATGGAAATCCTATGATATAAATATCTTTGAAAGCTTTCTCATGTTTTACCTGCTTTGCAATCAGCCATTTTCTCCTTCAAAATCAATGCCTCTCATTAAGACTACTTCTGGCAGGGATGAGGGTCTAGCATCAGTTTATAGAAAAGTGGTCATGATTTTGCCTCTGGGTTTGTTTTAATTGTTCCTCTCCATGCAGCAGGCTTTGTGGTTTGAGTTGTAGAGAATTCATTTGTAAGCTTGCTTCCTATGTTTCTCAAAAGATTGTTATGAGGACCAAATTAATCCTTCCAAAATTACTGCACATCTATACCACACCAGACCCCTCCCCCTAAGACATGGGTGTGAACAAGATAGTCTCCCAGTTCATAGAATTTAATTGAGGGGTGCGAGAGGCTGATAATGAACAAGACAAGAATTGAAAGTGAGGACTGTGGAGGAGAAAATACAGTATAACATGTGTGTAGGAAAATGGAGATAATCAAGGGGACCAGGGAAAGTTTCTCTCAAGATTTATCATGCAGTCCAGATGCAAACTCCAAGAAGGAGGTAGCCAGGTGGTAACTGGGCTAAATGGACAGGCCCAGATGCCCTAAAGAGTGAATATGGAGTGCAGATAGAAAAGAAGGAAAATTTCAGCAAACCTCTCAGTACCTACCTGCAAGGCATAAAAGATAGCAGTGAGGAAGGGACAGTCTGCAAAATAAAGTGGGATTTTGATGTAGAAGTCTGAGAAGGGGAGCAGTACAGTGATGACACATTTTAAACACAGTGAAAATGTATGCAATAATCTACCATGATTCCATCCAAACTTTGGTACTGAATTTTGCTAAGCCTGAAGTTTGTTATCTGTATAATGGGCATCAATAGGACCATACTAATTTATGGAAAAGATGACATGAGAGAGGCAACCTAAATTGCTCTGTCCACAGTAACCATTCACTTACCAGGGCGGGGATGTCCCTGAGCATGAGTTGGCCTCTCCTCGATGACCCCTGGCTTCTTCAGCCTGTGTTATTCATTAATTTATTTTGTGCTCTTCTCCTTTTCCTTAATATCTGAAAATTTTGACAATTTTCTCTGAGATTCCTGGCATTTGGGCCTCTGGAGATGGCAGGGGGTCTGGTTTACTGTCTGTTAATTTTAGCTTTTCTCCGCTGGAAGTGCCATCACAACTAGAATAACCAGAGAGGCTGGGAGGAGGTGCAGCCTATTAAGTGGCCCCATGGGGTTGCCCTCTCAGCACAAATCAAAACAAGCAAACAGAGCCCCAAACAGGTTCGGGCTTTAGGGGCTTAAAAACGGACCCTTTCCCCATCAATAACGTATCAGTTAAACTCTGACAGTGTTCAAACTTTCTTCACACAAAACCATTCTGGGTTCAATGTCATTAATTTTTGCCTGTAATATCAGAGCTACACAACACCTAGCAGTTCATTTGGCCCACAATTTCAAGGATACAGGTAACAGCAGATAAAAATAAGTAATCTGTTGCTAATTCATATTCCTAGTACAAACTAAGCACTACATGGAACCTATGAAATTCAAGATTACTTATAATGATTCAAAATATCTAGTTAAATGGCTTATATAAAAAGAATACACAAATAATTAAGGAGTCTAATTTATCTCTTTTACCTGTGGAGTCCCACATCTGCAAATTTACATAAAGAAAGAAGTGGAACATTTAAATACAAAACAAGTGAACTAGGAATCTTTATTGTTAATCTAGCCATAATATTGCTGCAAACTTTTCATAGTGAGGGTATAACATTTAGATTGCTAATCATTAAGATAATTACTAATTTATTTTATCCGAACCATTAAATACAGAGGCAAATGATACACCTTATTTCATCACTCCGTGATTTATCAGCCTGGAAAAAAGGATATTTTTCAGAAGAGATTTATAAAATAGTTAAGGTCAGCTCCCCCATCTTTAACTTGATGATGAAGAAAGTAAGAAGGTTTCTTTGGATTTTAGCCTGGGATGAAATTGTACCCAACTCACAGAGAACATGGGGGGGAAATATTAAAAATATTAATATAAAGTGAAGAAAATTAATTGAATAAATGGAATTGTATTAGTGCAAACCCAAGTTTGGGAACAGAGTTTCCAAGAAAGGAAATATTAAGATTGTTGCTTTACATTACATTATCATCTCTCTCTTCCCTCCTTCCCTAGCCTGTGTTTTCTACAAAACAGATTGCATTTGGTCTTGAAACACAATACTTATGTATTCTTATCTCTACAGCTGTGCAAAGCCACACAGTTGTCAATTTACATATCCATGGACATGTTTATTTTAACTTAATCAATACAAGATGAATTCTCTTTTGCTACCACCTACTATTTCTAAATGGATATTTTTTTCATACAGAATTTGATATGTAATATTTTCACTGATACATTACACGATTAATAGTTTTAATCACCTATGTATTTACAATGAGAATCTATATTACTTTACAATTAAGTTATCGTTAAAGGGCTGGTTTCACTATGTTTCAATGCTCTCTACACTGGAATTTTAAGTGAATATTTACACTTGAGGAAAATGATGGCCAAAATATGAGAAAAGATGTAGAAGTTGAATTCTAATGTAATAAAACCTCCCAGGAAATAAATTTTTTACTTCTGTTTAGTTACTCTCTTGCATCATAGATTTTTTTAATGAGACATTCCTGGTTTGGAAAGCACAGTAGTATTTTTTTTACACACAAAATAGCTCATCAACATGGGCTGAGTGCATTTAAATTTGAGTTACAAACATTTGAGTTTTGCGACATGAAATAACAAAAGATTGAAAAGCAGTGGTTTCTGATATCACTCTAAATAATCATTTCCATAGATAGAGCCTTTATCATTTCTTTTCTGTACGTTAAAAAAAAAAAAAAAAAACTAGTTAAGGTAACCCCACTGCATATTTTTCTTCAGCTTGTTGTACACTTCACAGTCACACAGTGAATCAGCTTTGCTAAGCGTGCTCATTAGTGCTCAATTTGTTTCTCTTCATCTCTTTGAAGAAGCCTTGTGAGCAGTTGGAACACTTATCTTATTTTGATTCCACAGTGGAAAATTGTATTCATATAAGTAAGCATATACTAAACAGCAATAAATCATTATTTCTCAGATGACCAATATCAGCAGGAATCTCATATACTTCTCTGCTGGAGTTGATTTCCAAATTCATTGAATAATTATTGGTGCTGTTTTTCATAAGGGAAAAACATTTTTTTTCCTTTCTATTCCAGTTAACTTTTAAATGCTACCTTTCCCCCTCATTTCCTCAACACTTCTGAGGATTATTCTCCTTTTGTAAAGAAGGGGAAAAAGGAAACATTATATTCAATATATGTCAAGGTGGTTAGTTGGAGCATAATCCTTGACACCCCTCTCCCATCGGTTGTTGGAGAATGATTGAATCTAGTATTGGTCTGTCAATAAACATTGTAAATATAAATGAATGCCTTAATTTTTAAAGGGAAAACCTGAGAATTTATTAAGGTGTTCTAAAATATAGCCCTCAGCTTATAAAATTCCTGCCATCTTTTGCTCTACCGTGAGGGGAACAAATATGTTGTTTTTCACTTGCCAAAGGATTAATTGAATTTTGGCAATAAACACTGAATAAATTTAGAATAATAGGCATATCCATTTCTATATATTACCTTCTTAAAATTTATTACCAGCAGGTAACACATTTTCTGTGCTCCTAATAAATTAATTTCTGTACTTTAACTCAGAAAGAATAAAGGCAGGTTTGAGATTCAAACTAATATTTAAGCTCCTTATAATATTGAGGACTTTTGCTCCTTTCATGCTTTTGGTTAATATTCTTAATTTTTTGAGTTTCTAATTGGAAGTTAAGTTGAAGCAGTTAAGGAATGATTTTAATTTTGTTGTTGCTGTTGAGCAAAAGCCTGAACACAATGCCTATACACAGAGCAATGGAACATTGGTATTACTGGGGTCATTACAAAAAATATGTAGCTTTTATATTTATTACCACATTATGTTTGCCTCTTAAATTAAAATATCGTATGACTATTAACATAGTTAAAATAAAATAATAAACTCTAAGAAACATCTCTATAATAAAAAGCATGCATAATTTTGTCTTTCATTGAAAAAATTCTTAATTCATAAATTGATATATTTGTAAAAAGTAGACATGCAGATCTTTAAAGCATCCAGAAATAAATTTGTTATTTTAAAATAAAAAGGTTTTATTTAGCTATACTAATATTAATATAATATACCTCTGAAATATCTTTTCTTGAAAGTTCTTTATCTCTTTACCCCTCCACCCCATTATTAAAATAGGAATGTGTTTTAATTACCATGATGGACAGATCCATGATGGATCTTGCAGATAGTCTGAAATGTATTAATACAAACTTATTTAATGAAAACATTTGCAATTCTGTTAATACATTAAAATGATAAAATATTTAATAATACATAAAACATTTTAAAACTACATGATATAATAGTTTTAATTAATGTTTTCATCCCTAAACACCCAAGCCAAATTTTTCCAAATTATTTATTAAAAAAAGTAATTTAGTATTTCAGATGTAATCTCAAAAAGTTAATTTTTGTTCAATTATTGAACTTCTGAACCTCATGCAGCAATTATAAAAAATCATTAAAATATCTGGAGCACAAAATATGTTACCCCTGAATTTTATTCAGATTTAGTATAATAGAGACTCTGGAAATATTGGCAGGTCAGGGAATTCATGAGGCCATAGTAATAAAGTAGCTGAAATTTATATTAGTATTTATTGGCAATGTCTACAGCACAGGAAGAGAAGATGTTAGATAGGTCAGGTTCTGTGAGTTTCTTTGTCCTTATGGGAAAATTATAGACATGGTTAAGATAAGTTTGCAGGTTGAATTAAATATGCTACATGAACCTTTCCTTTCTTGCTCAAAATTAGCAATACCAGTTGTTTAGAGAATACTTTTTTAGTAGTTGATGACAAAATAGTGACTACGTATATAGATTTTCCAATCTAGATTTGTCTTTAACCTAAATGAATGTGTGTTATAAGGACTTTAATACTGGTCTGTTATTTTAAATAATCATCCATTATTCATAGCAGCTTCCCAATGTACGTATTACAAAGTTTTTCATGGAGAAAATAGTATGATCAGAGAAATGTAGGAAATGCTACATGTTTAATGCCTTCACTGCCTGGATGTTCTCAACTCTAAAATAGAAGACATCTCTTTAACAGTTTCTCCCAAAATGCCATTCACCATCATTATTAATCATTACTAATTAATAAGCCACAGAATAACATAGTGCCTGAAATTCCTCCATACGGAGTATAGTTTGCTATTACTAACTGCCTGATCATGAAGGCTGTTTATTATCTACTCTCAATCTCTCTTGCCAACTTCACTTTCATCAGAAAATCTATACTCCAAATAGAATGAACTATGCACTTCTCTCTCCATGAATTTCCAAGATGTTTGTCTTTTGGGCCACTTTCATATTATTCCCCCTCTATGGAAAACTTAGGGAATATCTACTATTTATCCTTTCCTACTTCAGCATGTTTGGAACAAGTGCATAATAGGTGCCTGGCGCCAACCTATCCATAAACCATTCATCAGTACAAGGTTCTAGGTGTGCATCTGTGTAAACAAAATGTCAAATGAAGCTTGAACATTGTTAATGGCTTCTGAGCTAAATATATTATATCAGCACTGTAATGAAGAAGACAAGTAAGATTTTATCCATGTAGTATATGAGTGAGTCAAGACTGGACTTTTTCAAATGAGGCAGAGCTCTTCATGTTAGTTCTTGTGGAGAAGGTAGGACATAAGTTGTGTATTGAGAAAATAATGTATGCTTTTAACTTTTTGCAAATGTGATCAGATGCTACAAAGTCATAAGATCCGTGTGGTAAGTGGGAAGTGTTGGGAAGGAGATGGTGTACTTTGTAGACATATGCTACTTGCTTTTGTGGCTAAGAAATGCTGATCTCCCTGGGTTTCTTTCTGAGCTGTGATTCAGTGCTTCCACAGCTGTAAAAGAGACTAAATCCAGTGGCAAAAAACTCCTTGACTTGAATCCTGTCTGTTTTTTTGTTTAGTAAGCAACTTGCTTACCCTTTCTAGGCAGCTTTCTTCCTCTGAAAACTAGAATGATAATACTATTTCCTAGAGACCATTTATGAATAATAATGAGTTGTATATAAATACACAGATGGTGGCATGCAGTAAGTTCACTAAATGTGAAAATACTAGTTTTAATAGCATTATCCTTCTTCATCCTTTTGCTAGTCCTCCTCTTAGGTTAAGTCACAAAAATTCAGTGCCAGGCTCTGAACATTCTCCACTTTGAGGGTTATAAAGCATTCTTTTTCATAAAAGTTTTCTGGTTAAGTATAAAATCTAAATCATGACAAAGCTACATTTTAAAAGATAGAACATTTTATCTATAATGCATTATTGCCTATTCAAATTTAGTTACAATGTCAAGACATTATTTCATTTATATCTTTGACCATCTCTTGTGGCTAGGAAAATGCTCTGCTTTACGGAGTAGCTTTAGACCTTCTCCACTTACCACTGTCTGATGTTTTCAGACATAATTTATTTGTAGTAAATAGATTTTATTTAAAAAAAAAAAATGTCTACCCAGGCCTTTATATGGCATAACCAGATCCTGTTTTAATGAGATAACTATAGATAACATGGTCATATTTTCATGTCTCTTAAATAATATATTGAGATCATTCTACTTACAACAATTTAATGAAAATAAATGTTTTTTTGTTATTGAATAGAATTTCCATAATACAATGAGTTTCCTGAGATAAAAGCTCCAATGCTAAGTGAAATGTACAACTAGGACTGCAATCCTAATGGAGAGTTGGCAAATAGCGTTCATCTTGTGTGCCAGCGGGCAACCCACTGGAACTATTTTCCGCGATCACTTGAGTTGAAAAAGGCTCTGTAGCTGCATTCAGACTTAGAAATACGAGGGACATGCTAGTTATAAGTCTACAAACAGCATGTAACCTTGATCAGTTGAAACATAGGTCTAATCACTGTAATTGCTAGAAAAAGTGTTAAAAATGAAATACCTGAGGGCCCTCCCTGGTGGCGCAGCGGGTTAAAGCACAGCACTAAGAAGCTAAAGCCACTTCC
>NW_004567127.1:22813491-22832965 GCF_000260355.1 Condylura cristata | reverse complement strand
GTGACCACATGGCGAAGCAGACCTCCCCTGACCCGCCCGCTGCTCCCCTCAGCAGTGTACTTCGTCGATCTGCCTGTTCTGTACCCCACTCTGTCTCTGGTGAATCCTCTCACCCTCCGCTTCTCTGGCCTGTACCCCAGCTCTATATGAATAAATAAATAAATCTTTAAAAAAAAAAAAGAAATACCTGAAACATTTTCTATTCAATGCTGTAGTGATCATTCAACTCCCTGATAAGAAAAAGACACTGTAATATTAATCAGGAGCATTCCCTTACCCCATCTTTATTCTTTTCTTAGGATTTCTTCTCACTTCCCCTTCCTTTCCCATCTCCTACTCTACTTTCACCTTTCCTTATTTTTCTTTTCCCTTAATTTGTCTTCCTTCCTACCAACTTTTGGCATCTACAGTGTGCTTACTGATTAAACCAGGAGTCCAAGTAAATGAAAAGTCTGGGCTAAATTAGATGGTAGTGGTGTTTGGTTGTTGTTAATTGGCCATTTGAAGTTAGCTCTGACCCAGTGGAGGACTCCAGTTTGCCTTCCTGACTAGTATATGGATGCTTCCCAAAGCTCTCTGCTCACCACTCCCCACCTTCCCAGCAAGCTAGTGACCCAAGAGGTAACCATTTCCCGCCCCACTTCTAAATGTAATGGAGAGCTAATGCTTGAAAGTGCACACACAGGCTCACCTATGTGTATACTCTAGCCAGGCCTGTGCTCCTTCATGGAGAGTTAATTACCCATTGTGTTCCCTAGGTATTAATGTCACATTTACCTGAATATGAACTCTTCGTCAAGTCCAGCCTAAAAGCCATTTTCCCATGATGCTGACTATATATGCTCAGAGGAACATTTACTCATCACAGAGGGCTTTTGGTGTAGTGGGAAGGACAAAATAATAGTCCAAAGAAGCTTGGCATTTCCTGTCCTTTGGATCCTCTCAACTCTTTTTTTTTTTTCCTAGTAAAGTTGCTTATATAACTCTATTCCTCAATGGCTTTGGAAGTCACTCATCAGAGTAGATATGAGACATGTTATTGTATCTCGCACACATTAGCATGTTCTGCACTGAAAAAAAATGGGCTCATTCAACTATATTTTAACTTTTCTATCAACTGTGCCCCTGCACATCCCTTTTTATCATATTCTAATAAAACTAAATTCCAAGACAATGATGTTCCCTATTTCATTGGCAGATAAGATGCCATTACAGGGGAGTGATTGTGTGTTATGATCTTATCCCTTCTTTTTAGGTAGAAATAAGTGGGGGTAAGTTATCTCTGTATTTTATGTTTTGTTGGTAAAGGGTATGAGATGCCTTTCTCTAGTGTACAGTTTCTTTCATTTGACTTTAGAATAATCTTATGTTTCTCCTTCTAAATTGAGTTTCTCTGCCTCAAAGATGAATAAGACAGTGAGGGATTCATTGTGTTTCCTGCTGGAAGGATGTCACAGGTGCAGAGGAGGGTCACAGCTGGAACATCACTTGGCGAGTATGACTAGAATCTGAGGTCTTCTCTGCCATTTACGTGACATGCATCATTGGGTCAAACTCGTAAGCTTTCTGAGCCTCAAGTTTTTGCTTTTAAAATTGAGTTATAACAAAAGGAGGTAAAGGAAAAAGAACATTCCTCATTAAAAATATATATATATATTATTAAAGTTTCTTCGTCTCTAAAAGCCTTTTCCACACAAAGCCAAAATCTTCTCTTACTTCCCTCTAGGCAATTATCTTTATAAGTTCTTATCATTCTGTAAAGGAAATAGTTAGTCTTTCCTTTATGTAGGGGGAAAGAAACCATATTTTTTCCTTACTATTTCTCTTTTTGAGTTTCTTTTACTACTCACACAAAACACTTTGCTTCTCACACTTCTGATCATCAAATGTGTGGATGTTTTTCCCCACACCAAGCAATTCTCTGTAACACCAGCTGGGTGTCCTACACTTTCACTCAATTCTGACACTATCTTCTCAAAGACAGCTTCAGATCCCATAGGTAATGGCACAGTCCCACATGACTGCCAACCCCCTCCAAAATCCTCCTCCCCCACACTTCAGTTGCTATCAGTAGCCACATTCTCACCTGTACTTCTCACCAACTAGCTACAATCAGAGGTCCAACAACTGCCTCCTTTGGTTTGACTAATTTGCTAGATCACTCACTGCACCAGGGAAACACTTATAAAAGGATATTAAAACAAATACGGATGAACATCCAGATGGAAGAGGTGTGCAGGACAAGTAAGTGGGGAGGGACATGTGTTGGTACATACTGCTCAGGTGAACAGATTTTCTTGTACCCACATGTGTTCAGCACAGAAACATCCTGAATTCCACACTATTCTGATTTTTTAGAGCTTCCATTACCTAAACATGATGAAGAGAGAATGAACATTCTTCAAGAGAATGTGTGGCACGACTGAAAATTCCTAGTTTCCAATCATGACTTTGGTCTTTCCCGTGGCTGGTTTTTACCCAGGAGTCCAGACAAAGTCTTGTCATTAGGACAAAGATGTTCCTGTCACCCAAGGTTTTGGGAGCTCTATGGCAAGAACTGGAGGCAGACACCAATATACATTTCCCACTATTTGACTTTTTTTTTTTTCTCAATGTTTCTGAATGCGATCATAGTGACACATCATGAGGTTTCATACCCTTTAACTGTTCATGGTATTATGTCACATAAATAATGAATCATTTTACTTAACCATTTACTAATGATGAGTGTTCATAGCAGTATTTGTTTTATACAAAATGTGATGAATATCTTTACACATGTGTGAGTAGCTTTCTGAGATTAATAACTAGAAATAAATTTACTAGTTTGTAGGAAGGACAACTTTTAATTTTAATCTATGTAATATGGTTGATCTCTAAGTAGCCATATCCCTCAAGCAGAGGATACCTGTCTTCCTCCTTCCTATCAATACTTACTGTTATTCAGATTATGAAAATCTGACTTTTTTTTTAATTTTATCAGGAAAATATTTGCTAGCATTTCTTATTTCTGCTTGTATTTACATCCATAAAATGGACTAGTCATTTTCTTTTTTCTTTTCTTTTTTTTTTAAGATTTATTTATTTGTGCATACAGAACTGGAGTACAGGCCAGAGGCTCAGGGGCAGTGAGAGGCTTCACCAGAGACAGAGTAGGGAGCAGAACAGGCAGATCAACGAAGTACACTGCTGAGGGGAGCAGCGGGCCGGTCAGGAGAGGTCTGCCACGCCATGTGGTCACCTCCGGGGCAGGAAGGGATTGAACTCATGCGGAAGTGGCTTTAGCTTCTCAGTGCAGTGCTTTAACCCACTGCGCCACCAGGGAGGGCCAGGACTAGTCATTTTCTTAAAGATTAATAAAATTTAATTTAAAAAAGAACTCAGGATGTGTTAGAGACTTAAGCTATCTCTGAGGCATTTTTTTAATTGCATTATTTGTTTGTGTCTTAAGATGAATGAATGGGTAAAAAAGAACAATTGCTTAATGTGCTGAAATTGTCAATGAGGTCTCACACCTTTAATTCCCTCAGTACACCCTACCTGTTATCTTTTGCAAGCCTTCTTGTAGAATTTATCACAGGTCAGTTATGAAGACATAGAAATCCTGACCAATTATTTAGGTGTCTAGGTTTGGAGTTGTCCAACTTGCTTACACAGAAATGGGTTATGGAACATTATCCTTTCCAAGCTAAAAATGAAGTTGCTGTGTATACAGAAGTCTGTAAATATACCAAAGGTCACAACTGATTGATGGCCTTTGAAAATAGGCCATTTAGGTCAAGAAGGATAGGATGATGATAGGTTTATTATTTTGTCAATGTGTTCTGAGTGCTCAGGACATCTCAATAGAATGCTCTTCCATCTGTTGTATACTTTGAAATAATAAGTAATGAAAACCAAGAAGGGCAATGTTCACATGTAATAGATGTTTCCCATAGACCTAGACATGCTGACTCATTGGTAGTCAGGAGTTTGCCTATATGCCAGGTCCTACTCAAAGCTTGGTTTGCCAATATAGGAGATAACCTGTGGCTGTTTGCCTTACAAAGGCAGGGTTAAGAGAGACCGTCTAATACAAATCCTGAAATGCTGCTTGGTACTCTACAGAAACGTTTTACTCATAGTTGGTGTACTGTATGCTGAAATAGAATACTTTCTGAAAGTTTGCAATCTTATTTGTAAACTGTCCTTTGTTTTTATTATTTTGAAATATCTAAAGAACATTTAATAACTCCCTTGGCAGATGAATTATAATGATGAAAATGTAAGACATCCTTCATAAGATATTTTGGGTTGTCCTAAGGAGAAGAGAATTATAACACAAATATTTCTGGAAAAATACCCTAACTGGTAGAAAATAGAAATTTAAAAATTACCTTTTGTTTCTAATAAGTTAGTAAAATAATATCTCCTTTAATTGAAAACAAATGATGTTTATTATATATAGTAACACTTTTAACTTTTAAAGGTAAAAAATAGAGTTAAATTATGGCTTAAAGATTTTTGTAGTGTTTAATTTTTATGGTAAAAAATGTCTTATAATTACTCAAAACATCTGTCTTTTTATCTCAGTAAGTTAATTCATTAAGTTCAAAAAGACTGACTTAAAATAGCATCAAAATGTTAGTGTATTAATTAGCAAATAAATGTTTAATGATTACATTTTATATTTCCAATTCACAGTGTCAGGTATGGCTGTAGATAAGCAAGGTAGTCTCAAGAGATTATACTAATTCAAAAATATACTGCCAGCCTTTTTTTTTTATTAACATGTATTACTCATAAAGCAAAGTCAGAGAGTGTCAAGAAACATAGTAGTGATTTTGTTTTATATTTCTATATACCCAGAGTCCTGTAACCCTGTCTTAGTCATACACATTTGTATACACATACAAACATACCTCACGTACACACACATACATATACACAAATAAAAGCACACACTGCCTTACCTCTGTCTTGAAAAAATAAATGCCACTGATGACTTTCATATATAACTTTCACATGAATAAGGTCTCAGCCAAGAAAAGTCAGACATTAGGGGACTTGAAATCAAGTTTCAATATAAAACTAAAGACATGTTTGGAGAAAAACTCACGAAACTACTATTAGCAAATACCAAAAAAGAAGAAATAAATCTGCATGAACCAAACCCAAGCTAAAAGAACATTTCAGCTATACCTTATGTAGTGAAAGGACTTCCCCAGAAGTCAGTTACTAGCCTTTAGTAAATAAAATTAGCTTTCTCTTCAAAAAGTTGTTGCAATTTTCCAACTTCCACTATTATGCTTTCAGCAGTAATTTTATTCACAAACTCACTAGTAAGAATGTATGCTCTCCAGGATGTAAGAAAGGAAATGTGTCTTTTCTAATCTGTAACCAACTCTACCAGGCATTAGGTTAAAAATTCTGTAAACTTTTGTAATAAATGAACATTTGAATAAATATTAAAGCAAATTGTTATACTATAAATGTGTTCCTAGAAAAACAACCACAAAAATTAGTATGATCAGACTCAATGTGAGCACTGAATTACACATATTCTTCCTCATTGCTATTTAAAGTTCAACCTCTTTGTGCCTCATTTCTCCATTAAAAAAAATGAGTAAAATAATGTGACCTACCTTTTAAGATTGGCTGAAATAGCGTTATTAGACAATGAATCTTAGAAAGTCTTGATATGTATCACTTCATCAATATTACATGCCCATAATAGTAGTGACATATGAGAAGAAGTAGCAGCAGTTAATAGTAGTATAGGCAGTGGTACAACTAATAAGAGTCAAAATAGCTTTAGATATTCCCAAATTAATCAATACCAATATTAAACCCATCGTCTAGAACCTCCACCATCAGAGGAAAATTGCAAGCCATCCACTTATTTGTTCATTCTAGAAATACTAACGAGGCTTTCTCCCACTTGAAGGCAGATATCATTAGAGATGAGTACAGTTATAAAGTTGTCTCTGCCCTCTGTGAGTATACAGCCCTCACGGGGAAACAAATATAAACAAGTCATTTCAAAGCCATTCTATCCAAGACAGAGATAAAAACTATGAATAATTCAGTAGCAAGTAACTAAAAGTTGTTTTATAGGGAGACTTGTACATATCTTCTACATGCCTTCTTGCCTCCCAGCCAGCTACAAGGTCTATTTACACTTGAGGTCACTTCTCTAGTCTAATATCCAGCAGCCAAAGGTTCCATCTGGAACCTATGACTCCAAGACCAAAGGCCCTGGCTTTTCCACATCCCTCCTCCCATGACCTTTGCTGGGCTATTTCAAAGACTGAGGGTGTTAGCCAGGAAACTGCCTCCTCCTGCCATGCCATGGCTCCCAAAATCATCCTTTATCTGGACACCACACAGGAACCATACAGAAACATGGAGAGAAGCCATTTCATTTTAGGACACCTGAGGGCATCTCTTGGACCTGACCTGATTTTTCCTCATTGTGTCTGTACTCATCAGTGCTCTGGCTCAGCCTGTCTTGTTAATAATAACAATGCTCAAGGGCGATGTTTAATCCCATCAGGGGATGGGTGGGCTCTTGGACCTGCTGCTGGGGAGAGGGTGGGGCTTCTTGTTTTCCTTAACCACTTGCCCCCTTGTAGACAGCTTTACTGATCATAGATATTGTAAAGAAAATGATTTGAGTTGGAATGGGACAACCACATAAATTATTTAATTTCTGCTTTTTGCTGAGGCTGTTTTTTCTTGAACTTTAAGAATGAGGTGGGGGAGGGGGCACATTGAAAGGCCATCCAAATCATGCCTTACCTTGACTGAACCCCATTCAGACCAGACTGAAAAAAAGGATGACTAGTTCTCTCCAGAAATCCCTCCTGTCCACCTACCATTAATCCCAGAGGAAGAGATGCTCAAATATGAATAGGCACCTTGCCCCACTTGTTCATCTGGCATCAGATCAATTGTCTTGCCTTCCAATTTGGAAAGTTTGTAATTTTAAAGTTCTATTCACACACATCCTGGGTCAGATTGTGTGGCTTTCTTTCTTTCTTTCTTTCTTTCTTTCTTTTTTTTCCTTCAAAAATAGTGAGTATTGTTTATTCATTTTATTTTAGGTACTGTTGAAATATCTCCATGAGGCGTTACCATCTTAGCGTCTCTAGCACGCACTCACCCATATTCCACTACCACAGTGCATTCTGTATCCTTCCCTCTTTGTTCATACTTCCCTCCCTCTTGGTGCATTAGTGCTCAGTCAGCCATCTTACCCTCTACATATATGACTGAGAACTGATGCTCCACTCTCTACCCTCTACATATATGACTGGGAACTGTCTACATATATGACTGGGAACTGATCCTCCACTCTCTCTCAGAGTGTCTCATAAAGTCCCAAACCCAGCTTCACCTCTGTTTGGCCTCATCATGCCTTAAACCATAATCACTAACCATTTTTCAAATTTTTATTATGAATAGCTTCAAACATTCAAATGTAAAATTATACAGTGAATACTTAAACAATACTTTAAACAATACTTAAACAACTAACTTTACTAATATAGCTATCATCCTCATAGTTTTACTCACCTCATGTCAATTTTTGAAACGCATACACATGGAAAACTCACTAGGCATTTGAATTAACAAATAAATATTGGTGTGGGCTGTAAAAATATTAGACCTGGTTTTGTTTTTTGAATTTTTTTATAAATTATACTTTTTTTTTAATTGAGATAGCATTGGTATAAACAGAGTATGCTTTGGAGTTATAGGATCACATCTCTCCAGTATATGTTACCACCCCACACCCACCTCCAAAGCACCTGTAATCCTCCACTGTAGTTCCTCTCCAGGACCACCCCTCCCCATCTCAATTCTATTAACTTCAATTCTTCGTCAGATTTCAAGGGTTATTTTGGTTTAGTTTTGTCTTTTCCTTTGTTTTACTTATTTCCTTTAATGTATGTACATGAAATCATCCTGTATTTGGCTTTCTCCTTATATATTTTACTTAGCTGCATTGCCTCCACTTCCATCTATGTCCTTGCAATTGGCAAGAATTTTAAAATTTACATAATGTAGGTCTAGGTAAACCACAGAACCACTCTAATTTCTACCCTATGAATGAGGATAGCAAATCCCACTCCGAAGATTACTGTGCAGATTAAATAAAACAAACATGTGTTATGATTTTGGCACAATCCTCACCCTTTCAGGTACATAGTAAGTAGTAGCTGTTTTCAGTTACAACTGCATGTACTTAGTACTTAACAAGTTAAATTTGCATTTTAATTTGTCAAAGTGGGTTAAAATATCTTGAACCTGGTCCCCCCCATTTTCCTTTTACTTTAACAAGACTTTCCCTAGATCCTCCCTCCTCCGACTACTGGGGTCTTAACAATCCGGACTTGAGCAAACAACTCTGACCTGCGGCTAAGCCAGTCAAGTTTTATTTCCAGCAAAGGGAATTAGCAAATACTTTGCAAACATGAGTGGGAGCACCTGACCCCACTGGACTCACATGGAATTGCTTCCCCACAGAAATTCTGGGCTTTCTCCCAAATGCTTCATCTGAAGGTGAGCACCTTGTGCAAAATGCCACAAATGCGCCTCTCACTCTACTAAATAGTTAATGTGGAATACCAGAAAGAACCTGCCCATGCTGTCTTTCTTAATGAATTGTGACAATGCACTAATTTAAGCACGATGGCCCAGCGTCTCTCATTGTGACAGAGGCGTTTCCACAGAGGAAAGCAGCAAGGGGACCCTGAGATTGTGGCTTGTCCAGGCTGAGTTTGATTTATGAAATGAGACCTAGGAGCCTGGATTGAACAGATTGGCTTGCAAGAGACAGCTGTACTGGAGGAGCTGCTGCCAGGTATGGGTAGTGGAAATAGAGAAAAATGAACAGTGGGATAGAAATTCCTTTCCCAGTCCCTACTTATCAACATGAAACATCTGTTTCAGCTACAGTGGTTCCCAGTGGCAGTCAGAATTATTGATATGGCAAAATCGCTGCTTATATGCAGCACAATGGCATGCCCCCCCCCCAGCTGCATAGTAATATTTCATTACTGCACTGGTGTTACCAATACCCCATGCACGGGAGAGGGGAGTAATGCCAGGGCAATTGTGGAACTGGGGAGGGTGGAGAAGCAAACTCCCCCACGAGCAATACATTTTAGCCTGCTATTCTACTTCATTGTGGATGAACACAGTGATTATACCAGTTGGAAAATAAGCAATATGCTTCTGTCTGTCTCCAATTGTTTTTAATGTTGCTACTTAATGGAAGAACATAGCTTTTATTTAAACTAAACATAATAGATGCATTTTAAGATTTGGGTCTTTTTTTTTTATATCTTGCTATCTCATATGTTATGTAAGCACATGCAGCTATAAATAGGAAAACAAATATGCTTAGTTCAGCTTTTTGTTAGACACAATTTGATTAGGGATGTACAAAATCTGATGCTGTCAGCCAACACATAACACCAGGGAGCAATACATACCGTGTTAGAATGAAAATTAAATGCATTTATTATCAAAGAAACTGGTTTTGCAGAACCATTCCAAGAAAGTTTACATGCTCAAATAAATAAGAACCAGAATTCCTTAGTTTCAGTAAGATCGCTTTGTAAAGCAAGGTGGTAAACTTACCTGTGAGTTAGTTCCTATAGCTGCTGAGGTATGATTAGAAGAAGATTCACTCACCAGTTTGTATGGTTCCTAGTCTTTTCTAAGTATCAGAATGCTACAAAAAGAAAAAAGCAGCAGTCCATCTCTTGTTAAGATGCACCCTATGTCTTTATCTGTAAATGAGTTTTATTTGAACCTTCTTATCTGGTAAGACACTTGTGTTCTTTAAACATGGACTCTTTTTGATAGAGAAAGGTCAAATGTGGGAAAATTAAAAACAAATTAATGCTTCCGCTAATATTATAAGATGGCCTGTTTATATATAAGAGCAAAAGTATTTGGACAGTTCCACATAGGGCCTTCATTCCCTGGTTTTATGGGGGTGTCTACTTCTGGGCCTTGAGAGGAGCAAGAATAAGTTTGGGCTTTCAGACAACAATAAACTGAAGCACTGGCAAGTTAATAAGCAGAACTTGCCTGTCAGCCTGGGCACTGAAGAGGTTAACAGACTTCAGTGCTGACAACATGATAATGAGGATTTATGGTGAGCAGGAGGTGAAGGTGGGTGGGATTCTCCCGGGCTCCCCTGCCTGGTGGCTCTTGGCCCTCTGCAGACACAAACCTCCCCAGGAATGAAGGTTACCTTCTGCCTCGTCACAGGAGCGGAGCTTCACTGCCGTTATTACTGAGTGCACACAACGCTGGAGTGTGTGCTTGTGGGGGGTCCTGTTAAAATATTTTTATGCTTTGATAGTTTGGTATTTTCTAATTTTAAATGTATACCGGATACTGAATTTAACCACATTTGTGTTAAGAAACGGATCCTTTTAGCTTTGGTGATCCGTGTGATAGGGTCATATACCTCTGAAGAGGTGTAGATGGCTCCTAAATCAACTGTTGCAAACCGGTTTTACCAAAATAAAAAAAAAAAAAGCAATTAATTATACATTGCAGATGCAGAAGCTTAGATTTAAATACACACTCTTCTCTGATAGAAAACACTTGGTGAGGTAGGTAGCAAAAGCAGTTTGTCTACCTTTCAAATGTCTTCATGTTCTGGCTCCTCAATCCTTCTAACTTCAAGACACCTATGCTCACTTTTCTCTTAATTAAGTTTTTTTTTAATTTGAGGATACCATAGATTCATTTGTAGTTATAACTCAGAGCTATCCAGTTCTACCTAATAGTAACATTATGCAAAGCATAACTGCAACATCCCCAGCAGGAAGATTCATCAGGGCACAGATGTATCCAGACACAGTCAAATTGGGGTCCACAGCTCCTCCTGGTGCCCTTTTAGAGCCAACCCCACTTGCTCCCTGACAACCACTGTTTTATCCCCTATGCAAGTCACCTTGCCAGTTCCACAGTGTTCCATAAACAGTATGTTATAAACTTTTAGGATTGGCATTTTTTATTCAGCATAATTCCTTAGAAATTCATATAGTCAACATGCCTTTTTTTTTTTTTTTTTAAGCCACATGAAATTGGTCTCTCCGTCTGCTCATACTCAATTTAAGCCCTTACGCACAGAACGGAGGTATATTTATTTTTGGAATATTTATCCTGTGGACCCTCACACAGATCTTACTGTAGGTCAACAAGACTGTGGATCGGGGTATTGTCATATTCAAGACTACATTTTCTCTCTGATAAAATTGGACATAAGAAGTATAGCATTTGTACATTTTACTATCACTGGATACTGCATAGCTATATGATCTTTTTATTTTCTTAAGTGTTAATATTTGAAGAAAAGAATTGATAGCTCAATGAAGACATTCTTCTTTCTTTGAAGAGAAATAGATTTATACATTAAAAAAAACAGCTTATTTGTTACTATATTTCATCTAGCATTTTCTTTATAATGAAGGTGGTATAATTATACTTACCTTATTCACTTCTTACTACATTGGAAATGTATCCCCCCCCCCGCCCCACCCTGTTCTCCATGAGGCTTGGCAAGGTTAAGTAACTTGCCTCAGGTCACCTAGTAAATAAATCATAAGTGAGGACTATGCCAGATGAATCTGTGATAGCAAAGCCCTGTAGCATTGTGAACCCCAAAGCTACATGTTGCAAAAAAGAAAGAATCTTGTTGTTGCTTCTTAATAAATGGCTTGATGACACCAGTAATATGTTCTAATACTAGAAAAATAGATTAATGAAGAGAACAATTGTTAATAACTTCATGCAAATACTATCAGTACAATAAAATGTTGTAAAGAAAATTTTAAAATTACCTAATTTTAGTAAGTATGATTTCATTATGTAGTTTCAGCATGTTGCTAATTAAGGATTACAGTTCATGTAAATAGCAAAAATTATTCATGATACATAAAGAAGAGTTACCAGTACCTTCACCTCCCAAAAATGTTAGGTCATAAAGTCACTTCAAATGCTTCCACATGAAAACATCTTCCTGTGCTGAATTCTTAACTTCATATTTTTTAGTCAGTCTTATTACTTTAAAATGTGGACACTCATATTGTCTTCCTCCAACACTTCTTCCTGGTAGTCCCCTGCTCCCCATACAGCTTTTTTTTTTTTTTTTAAATCTAACATCTGGTCTCTCTCTCTCACTGTCTCCCATTACCCCATTACCATGTTGGTGGAACCTGTGAAGTTATTCCAGTTCTTCCTCCACTGACCTTGTTTTCCATTTTCTCTGATCTTCTGTGGCCCTATCACCCTGTCACAAACAGCCTGCAGGGCAGGGGAATCAGGCACCATAGCACTCTTGACACTCTGGGCCCTGCTCACTATTTAAAAATCATTTATATATATAAAGGCTACTTTTTTTTCTTTTTTAAGATTTATTTATTTGTGCATACAGAACTGGAGTACAGGCCAGAGGCTCAGGGGCGGTGAGAGGCTTCACCAGAGACAGAGTGGGGAGCAGAACAGGCAGATCGACGAAGTACACTGCTGAGGGGAGCAGCGGGCAGGTCAGGAGAGGTCTGCCACCCCATGTGGTCACCTCCGGGGCAGGCGGGAATCGAACTCATGCGGAAGTGGCTTTAGCTTCTCAGTGCAGTGTTTTAACCCGCTGCGCCACCAGAGAGGGCCTATATAGGCTACTTTAACTTTCCTCAAAAATGTAAGCTTTTTTGATACTCTGGTGCTTTTGCATTTGCTTTTCCTTGTGATTGAAACACTACTCCCATGAGATTTGTTTTGATCTCTGTTGTGTAAACAGCCCAGAAGTCTCTTTCTCACCTTCCTCAGCCCTGCACACACACAGACACACATCCTTTGTTTTCCTTACCCCTCCTTATTTTCCAAACTGCTCTTGTTTGTTTACCTGTTAATAACCTCTCTCCTGCTAGAATAGAAGCCCCCTGAGAGTAAGAACCTTGTCTAATTTCCTGTTACTTCAGTGGTGCCAAGACATATCTTTTATTTGTTGTGCAATAAATATTCCTTGAATTTACGAGGGTTGGATGTAGGATATAAGACTGTCAGAACCATCAGCTGTGCTTTTGACTTTTCCATAGGTATGTGCTTATTATACTCAGCTGTCTGTGGATTCTTCTAGTGGGTCCTTCTTAAGAAGTAGCTGATTGTGGAAGCATTAGGAGGAGAGGCAGGAAGTCATTGTGGGGCAACAGATGATCTCAGCTCACAAGAAGGGGCTCACTTTTAAATACGAATGTATGTTCTCAATTTCCCCCTCTCTCAGCCGGCATTAGCTTGGTTTAGTTTTCACGACTTTCACTCTGTGCTAAATTAGATACCTTAATGGGTGGTATGACTTATTAGTCAAAAGCTAAGGATGTTTCTCTGTGGGATATTACTATTAATATCACATCATATTTCACTGTTCTGACTCTTTAATGTGTTGATATCCGTTGTTAATGTAATATTTTGCAAGAACATACAGCTTCCTAGATTTCCTTTTATTTTTAAAAATCAGTATTTTAAAAATTATAACTGCTACCTTTTATATTATAAAATGAATCACTAAACTGTTCCATAGAATGTATTTCCTCTTCTATAAAAGATGTCAATAAAATCATAAACATGTACTTGGGGAAAGAAGTACTTATCTGCACATACTAAATTCAAACCAGTTTTGTTTTCCCTGAGGAGGCATATCCACGTGTCGTTTCTCATATTTAAGTGACAATATCTTGACCCCAAGATTGTCAGAGACTCCCCACAGGACTCAGGCATGAGATTACTCTGGAGGAGCCCATAATGAGCCCTGTGCACACACCACATGGTTTCAATTACAGCTTTATATGACTAGACAGTGTGGTGCCGGGAAGGAACGATTGAAAACTATGCAGAGGGTCTTTTTCTTCATGGTCCAGATACTGGGGCCGCTGCTTTCAGGATCTTCTGTTTTTTATTATTATTAGCATTTATTTTCTCTGAATGAAGACTGAACTCTGAAGCTAGGGATTCTATGTTGAACTACTAAAAATAGTCCAGGCTGCGCTCTCAGTCCTGTGGTCCTTTATTCCTTTAGATTTCACTCTGTCTGAGACTTCTGGGATGGCATGGCCTTTTCCAAGGGTGTTTTTGTGAGCAGGCATATGATAGCAAGTTTTTTGTGAAACAACAGTTAGTGAAGTTTCCTTAATATCTGGGGAGGTAGTTGATGGCTTCTTCTACTACTTAAAAAGAAATAAACTAGAGCTTAACACTTTGCCTGCATAGTTCTTTGAAGAGTCATGACAGAGATATCATGGACCCTCTCACCGAATTGAAAACATCACCTGGAGTCAGTTTTTTGCTTGCTCCGGTTGGCAGGTAGAGTGATGGACAACTTTTAAATTTTTCTTCAGGATTTCTTGAAGACCCAACTCTGTGCATTGAAAGTTTCAGGTAAATGTAGCTCTAGCTTGGACTACCCCAGGAAGGAAGGGTGCATGATGGCGCCCTGATCTCTCTGGTGCACTGGATACACCTAGGACATAGCAGGGATTTACTGATTATTGGTCAGTCTTAAGAGTAAATGGTGTCCATTTTACCTCTTCTTTTACAATGGAAACCCAGAGGAAGGGGAGGATTTTCCTGGGATAATAGAGACAGTATGTGGCTAAATCAGAATTAGAAACCAGTTAAGTAACTATCAGCAGCACAGATGTGCTGGCAAAGTGTAATATTTGGGGAATTAGAAAGGTGAATGGGTTATTTATTTTATTCAAAATGGCTTCCCATGCGATGCATCTATTTAGTTGAACATATCTGTACTGGTATTAAATCACATCCACTGATAATGAGTTCAGATTCTTATTGTGGGAGACCAATATGGCAGCTGTGGAAATGCAAATGAACTTCTTTAGGTGAATGCAGAACTGAATGAGAAGGTGAGCTTTTTGACAGCTTGTCAGATTCCCATGGATGGAGGAAGTGAGATAGAGAGCACAAGGAAAGTGGGGTGAGAAATTGAAAACAGCCCAGAGAGAATTTGACAATACATTGTAACTGCCTTTGGAAGCTTCAGTTCCTTATATAAGGGAGTGAAATAGAAGCTGGGAACAACAGGTTAAATGATTTTTAAAATAGAATTTTAAAAGCTTTCCAGTTCATGTAGAGGCTCAAAAATCCTCTATCTAATGCACTTGTTTTCCTGAAATGGCCCACTCTTTTTGTTTCAAAAAACCCATTTTCTACCTATGTGCCTTCTCCTCTAATTGAATGAAGAAATGGTTAATCATGCCAGGTCACTGTTGTTTGAATAAAAAGGACATCTCAGTTCTTTTCCCTTGATAATGAAACATGGCATTCTGAACATCTCTGAATCTCATTATCAAAATAAAAGACAGGAAACTTCTGAATGATGCTCTCATTAACTGACTGTGTGACTTCGGACAAATCATATTGAACTTTTCTCTACCTCAGTTTCTTCATTTCTAAAAAAAAGAATTGAATTAGAGGCTCACCAAGCTTCCTTTCATTGCTTTCATCCTCATATAGGCATAGGCCAGGGAGTGAACAGTGAACGCATGGCCCTTGTGTGCAAATTTGCCCTTGATTCAGGATCAAAAGAATGGATAATTTAGGGACTAGAGTCATGAACTATAAATTGAGCCAGTGCAAAAACATCAAACTCAGTTCATCTGCCCATTCATCTAAGCATTCAATTTCCGTCTTTGTAAATTTCTAAAGGGAGAGGGATCTATTGGTAAGTAGGGACCTGATTCATTTAGGAATATTCACTAGGTGACTTCTGCTCCAACCAATTACTGGCAGCTTTAAAGTTTTCTCCGTTCCATTCTGTAATGGTTTTAAGCTTTATAATTTGCCATCTCTTCACTGCTTAGGGACACAGGTAATCAATGAAAATGTGTATTTCAAGAATACGCATGTCCCCCAGATTGTAGTTTATCAAAGTCACTTTGAATCATTTGAATTGAATTTTCACTTCTTGTAAATCATCAATGTCTATAATCGCATTACAGGGTCACAGGGGACCACCAAGAAAGGTGTATTAAAGGGCTGGCAGAGGAGTAAGTGATGCCCTTGAGTCATCCCTGGGTAACACAAGAACAGAATTTATTCTTGGAAAGCTGGTGGGGGTGGGAACATTCTCTTTGCTTTCAAAGCCTTACTACTCACTCTCAAACCTGAATAGCTCTACTAGTCTAGATATTTACTATTTCAAATGAGAGGAATTATAGTTGAAACCAGCATAAACATGAAAGGGCATTTGTTGGCTCATGTAATTAGGAATATCAAGAAGTGAATATGGATGGCTTCAGGCATGGCTAAGTACTAGGAATCTCTCTCCCTCTCTTCCTCCCCCTTCTCTCCGCCACCCACCTAACCATTGACCGTTGGTTCTCCCCCACCACACACAACCTGGGTTACATTTGCTCTGGGCTGACCATGACATCAGACCTATAATCTATCATAGTTCCACCGAAAGTTGTCACACACTATCTGGCCTGGTTTTGGGTGCTTGTCATTTGTATGCACTGTGATTATGATGATCTAGGCCTGGCTGTGTGTCCATGACAGGAGCTTGTGATAGTGCTGGACCCTCCCAAGTAATGTTGACAAATACAGAGGAGATGCTTTTCCGAAACAAATCGGAATGCTGTTATCAGAAATGAGAGGGCAGTAGAGAGAACACATAAATCAACTATAATTGTTTCTCTCCCACCCCCCAAAAAATGTTTTTTGTTTTGTCTCAGAAAAATGTGAAGCAAAGCAATGTATGATATGAATTAATCTGTAAATCCCTTTCTGATCTAACTCTCAAATGTCTATCCTTCCTATATTTACGTCATTCTTCCAATTCTTTCTTTCTAGAGGCCTACGAAGAGATTCTCTAATACGTTGAGTTTCTGAGTCACTGGGTAAACAGTAAACAAAGGAATTTCTGACTAGTCAAACTGAAAACATACATTGCATCATTTGGGCTCAGTTCTGAGCTTTGAAATGAAAATCTAGCTTGTCTTTGAAACAGGTATCTCATCTCAATCCAAACAAAATATCAAATTTCCTGAAAAAGGCTCTATGTTGAAATGCTTCATTTCTAAGGGTCAGAGACATGGCTTATCCCCTGGTTGCTGATATATGTGTATATTTTTTCAAATGTTTCTCTTGGGAACATTAAAATAAAACATTTCATTATCCATCTTCTTTTTATTTTTTTTCAAGTGATGTCTCTGCCAGATATGGGATGCATGTAATTCACTGTTGCTTTTAATTTGTCAGTACATTAATTTTAGTTGATAAAGAAGTTAACTGAATCTGCTGTCCCAGTTATCTTTGATAATTCAAGTTCATTTGGCTATTGCTTTTAAAGGCTGTTTTGCGCCTTCCCAGATATCCTTGGGTTTATAAGGCTTTTAAGTCGTCATTGACCCAAGAGATCATTCAAGGGTGATTATAGTTTTCAAGCTTGTTTGTATGCAATAGCTATGACCTTCTTTCAAAAGATGCCCAGCTGTCTTTTGCTGTACCTTGACCTCCAACAGACATTTATTACAAATCAATTTCATAGATTCTTCATAAAATAATGTAGAGTGTCTCTCATAGCAAGATAATGAGGGGGCACCAATTTAGTGTCCTTACGAGGTTAGAGAGAACAACTGGTTCATGAATTTTGATTTAATTTTGAATGACCTTAAAATTTTTTTATCCCTAAGAGGTATCATTGTGCCCTAACTTTTGGAGCCATCAATGGTCGATGCCACTTTGATCTCTTGGCAGAATGGATTAGAAGTGTTCATCCTCTGGTTGACAAACTGTAAATCTGAAAGCTGGCCAAGTGGCTTTGGATATGTCCTGGGAAGTATTAGCCCGCTGTGTCTGTCTGGTTGCTTATTTTCACTCTAGTCAAAGGAGGGCAAAGCCACTTGGGCACCATGGGGAGAAGGAGCAGGGCTGAATTCTTTAAATTACCTAACTTGGCCCCATAAATGGATGTTAATATATGTGGTTTATTCTATAACAAAATTTTACAGATAGGAGCTACGTAGCAGGTACTGGCGAATCAAACTGGTAAATCCAACCTATGTTTCTTTCCCAAATGCAGTATTTTCACTAAGGGCTTTTTATGTGTGCACCTTTGATCCAGTGTAGTCTAGTAAAAAGTTGTTTTCAAGAAAAAAATGTGGAATAGATAGAGGTAACGGGCTTCAGAGTGTTTGAGCACTAGAGTATTAATTCCCATTTCAGAGTATTCCTTTTTACACAAGATGGATGTTCTGCTTTCAATTTATTAGCTACATAAATGAGCTTATCTATTTCTAATTTTGACTTAATATAAAAAGCATCAAATTTTAGGTTTCATCCATCTAATTTTCATTTGTATATTTGTGGTAAGCTGATTTTAGTTTATGCCATCTGTTCATCAGGTTCAGGCAGATAATATTAAAGGTAGATATTTTTCCAGTATCTGAATATCAACATTCATAAGTCATGCCACACCGCAGAGAAACACAGTTCTTAATTCTTCGACTGCTTCCTGTGAGAACACTACCATATCCAAAGACAAGTGTCAGCATTCTACTGCCCCTCTGTTTCCACTGTGTTTGAAAACATATGGTTTTTTATTGGTATTTCTTACATTAGGAAAAAAAATGTAAAAAATATGTTGATAATTGCTTTTCTCTTTAGCTTCAGTGTCATCTTGGAAAGGGCTCTCTTTTCTTTGCTATCTCTGTCAATTCACTGTAAGGGCAGAGAAGGAGAAAGCCACCTTGCTAGCAAGTAATTCAGTTAGTTGCACCCCAGTCTCTTTAGAAAGTATGAACTCCTATCGTATAGGTAAAAACTTGTAAGATCTAGATAATTCATGTTTACTTACCTCCCTCCTGCTTTTAAAGGCTGAACTCTCCCTCCCCGAGCTTTATGCAAAAATAGATGGACTTTTGGAAAGAACCCACTTTTCAGTGACTTTGAAAACAAACTTATTTTATGTCATAGTCACCAGAAAAAGCAAAACTTTGTTTTTTGTCAAGAAACTGAACAAAACGTTTGCTTTAGAGACATTTCCCTGAATTAGTGGAACACCTCTTTCTGACATCATAGAAGATTTCCTATATTCCAAGGACTGTCCAGATAAAATATTAATAATGAAATACACAGATGCCAAGTAAGGGCAACAATTTTCAAATGTAAGTTATTTTTAAAAAGAAGTGTAGATAAGGTAACTTGAAAATTTTAAGCAGTCTTTGTTTTACTAATTGGCTTAAACTTGGTGTGATATTGCTAATTCTTCAGATCATAGAGGTCAAAGTATATGTCCTGTGCAATGATCCTTAATATTCCCAGTCTTTTAAATTATTTTAAGAGGGCCCTCGCTGGTGGAGCAGTGGTTAAAGTACAGCACTTTGAAGCAACCTGCAGCCACTGCAGCATGAGTTTGATCCCCAGCCAAGGAGATCCACATGGTGTAGCA
>NW_004567127.1:22798600-22812341 GCF_000260355.1 Condylura cristata | reverse complement strand
GCTGCGCTTTAACCCGCTGCGCCACCAGGGCCCCCATCTTAAATTTTTTTAAGCATTCAATCAGGACCACTAACGATCACATTGTTGTACAACTGTTATCAGCACCATCCACTCTTCTTCTCTTGTATAACTGAAATTCTGTACCCACTATGCATTCACTGTCCCGCTTCCACAGTCCTTGGTGATGTCAGGTTGCTTTCTGTTGCATGAATTAGACTGTCCTGTGTACCCATATATCTGAAGCATACAATACCTGTTCTTTGATTTGACATGTCCCTTACTATAATGTCCTTAAGGTACGTCCATGTTTGGCATATGACAGATTTTCCTTCCTTTTCAAATCTGGATTATATTATGCTGTGTGCATATATTGTATGTGCAATGTTTATCCATTCATTCTTAGAAGTTTGTGTTGCTTCTGTTTTGGGCTAGTGTGAATAATGCTACTACAACATGTATGTGTAAATACTAAAGTTAAATCCTGCTTGCAATTTTCAGTCTCCTGGGTATCTACCCACAAGTGGAATGGCTCAGTCAGATGGGAATTTTATCTTTAATTTGTAGGAACCTTCATCCTGTTTTCTAAGGTGATTTCACCATTTCACACTCCACCAAGTACATCATCATCACAGTTTATCCACATCCTTTTTCAACAGTTGTCATTTCCTGTTGTACCCATACATTAAGTGTAAATGAAAGCCAGTGTAAACAAAAGCACATTTCCTAAATATTTTCTTAGTTCTTGTCTGTAATTTGCAAACTAGATAGGTCCCTACACTACTGTGCATGTACCCCTGTATGAAAAAAGAACATGTCTATAGACAAACATGTATGCACACACATATTTGATTTGTGTGATATAGACATTTTACATTCTATTAAACAAATGTATATTAGACTTCTGCATCTCTATGAAAAATAGGACAGAAACATTTAATTATATATTTTCTCTCCTGAACAGACTTTGCAGTTTAAGGCAGCACAGTGAAACACTTCCCCATGTGAAACTTGAGGAACCGATGTCCAGACAATTTAAGTAATTGGCCCATATTGCAAATCTAGTTAAAACTTGATCCCATTTGGTATAATTGTCTCACCTAGCACCCCATATGACCACTATAAGACATTAGCCAACTTCTAAGGTATTTTACTATTTTAATATTGTAAGTATATAGTGTGTGTATATACGATAAATGTATATATATATATATGTATACATATAGATAGATAGATAAATAGATAGATATATGCTTGCCATTTATATGTAGACCTGGAGTATATATAACATGTAGATCTATAGTATTTATAACATGTATAACATGTGTGATGTAGATGTTGACAGGATGCTGGTGGTTTTAAATCATTTACCTCATCCATATGGATTTCAGATGTGAACCATCTCTCACTATTTTTCCAGTTACACCATCTATTATAGGTGTTCTTGTGTTTAGATTTTTGAATTGAGATGTGTATTCAGCTTAAAAACTGTGAAAGATTCTTTTAAAATTTCATTTGCACTGAAGATGCTGAGTGTGAAAGACATAAGTTCATCTCTATCTAACTCTCCATAGTTCTTAACATAGAGATGATGACCCTGACATGTCACTGATATTTTTAGAACTAATGGCAAAATGTCTTTTTTTTTCCTTCTGCTGAATACACCACAGACAGCCACAGTTCATTGGGCTGGAGAGTTTCAGCTATATAACTAAAAATAAATGCCTCTGTAAAACACTAACAAAGGCAATGTCAGGTCCTAAACCACCAAAAAGAAAAAAAAAATGCTTTAAAAAATCTACTGATTCTGGTTGAGACCAAAGTGAACTTTAATTATCTCTCAGCTAAGCTTTGCAGGGACTCCTTTGATTTTTAATACCTTTTGTTTTTCAAACTCAATCCTTCAGGTTTGTGTGACTTGTACAACTAACACTTGATATAAAATGCAACTGCTTATCCACTTGCAATAGTGAGATGGTAAACTCTATGGAGTTTCAACCCACAAAACAGCTAATAAGTGAGCAGAATGTTTCCTTTGGTAGGAAGAATGTCTGGAGTGTACAGGGTTATGGTACTGTAACATTCCAGGCTCACAGCCCTATTTTAAAGCTTTGTATGTACCTATTTAGTATTGTGTGCGTGTATTTTGGTGGGGAAGGCATTTTTTTTTCAGTTCATATTCAGATATATTTTTTCAGTTCATATTCAGATATATTACTTTTTTAAAATAAAAAACATATTATATATATAGAAATGCAGAAAGGCTTTTTTTTTTTCCTTTCTCATTTGGGAAACAGATTCCCTTCAAGAATGCTATTGGAATCCACACATTGACAAGTGAACAAAAGAGAGATATAGACTGTTTCTTTTACAGAAGGCACATTTTAATTAGTCCCTTCCTTGGGGTTGGTGTAGTTGATGTCCCCAAGAAACATTCCCTTCTAGACAGCCCTCTTGAAGCACTTAACTGTGTACCTTCCTCCCCCACGTTCTGTGAAGATTCATAGACATAAACTACAGACAGTTACTGTCATTGGAGATGGTGTGATATCATGATGTTAATGTGTTGGTTACATTCCAGTAAAGTCAGCCTTTCTTCAATATCTAATTTAACATTTACAGGAGATTTTATACTTCTCTGAACTCTAGCATGATATCTACATTGATGAGCAATCAATATATATTTCATATATAAGTTGACCCTAGGATTGCATGTATGTTATAGATAGGCCTGTGTGTGTGTAATGTATAAAAAGGGAGAGAAAATACCAGGTCAGCAACGAAAGCCAGAGAAATAAGCATATGGTATAAAGCATAAATAAATGTATCACTCCTGTAGGTTATAAATTAACTTTCTAGTAATAAGACCCTAATTTGTGAGTTTTTGGCTTATTTGTATCACCTATAAATCAATAAAATTGATAATTTCAGATACTTATTGCTTAGTGATAATACAGTGTTTCATAGTGTACTTGAGGTGAATTTTAGCTCAACAGATCTAAGTGATTAATGGTCTGTGAAAGCTTAATAGTTTTAAGTCAGAGATAGAAATAAGCTGTGTTGCCCCAAATTCTTAGATCCTTGAGAGAAAACCAGTTTCAGAGCCAATTTGTTGACCATTTTCACAAATACAGACACAGACACACACACCTCTTCTTGGATTTTCTTCAGACTAACACTCTGTAAGACACCAAAGTAAATAATGAATGCAATATACTCTGTAGTCCCTATTGAGCCCCAAGTGAAAAACTGTAAGTTGCTACTCCTTCTTGGAAATCCAAGAAGGCACAAAAGAAAAAGTCGAAGAACAGATCACATTTTCTTGGTCAGTATCTATAGATCATGCATCCTAAAACTCAAAACTGTAGCTTTCCAGTGGCCAGCACCACTGGCCCCTATTGCAAACACACCATGCCTGTGTTCCCATTGAGAATCACAGTCGCTTACACCCATCAATAACATGCTATGTAACTGGCACCTTGCTAAACCCTTTGCATTAATAATTTTGTTTAAGCATCATGGTATTCATGTAAGAAGCTTCTTTTATTTTTAACCCCATTTCACACATGATGGAAACTTGTCTCAGAGACATGTAGAAACACCCAATGTCTTGAAGACAGCAAATGGCAAAACCAGAATTCCAACTCCTTGTTATTTCTGCCTGGACTATCTTTGTTGTTTGTTAGTTAACTCATAATTGTCCAGAATCTAGTGTTTCCTTCAGGGAAACTGTTTTAAACTCAATATTGTTTGTGTCTTTTCAGTAATATATGTGTATATGAGCATTTAGGATCTTAAAACACCAAGATTTATTTATGATATATTGATTCCATTTAAACTTCTCAAGATTGTTAGTTGTTTGGTTCTATTCTCATGACTAAAAAATCAAATTATGTGTATTTTATAGAAGTAAAACATTTAAAATGTAAATCTAGAATATTCACCACACGGATAAGAGCATGGCAGGTGCATGGAAGATTGGGCTTGAATCTCACTGAACTTTAAATGAGAAGGCTGAGGGTGGTTGCCTATGAAGTTCCAGGGAGATTCCTCAGATTTCCCTGTTTTACAGGGTAAAACGGAGCCAGGACAGCTACAGGGGACATAGTAACAATTTTTCCTCTTCATTATATACGATTTCTTTGATAACTCAGAGTAATATATTTTATTCTCATGAGACTTTCTACCTAGCAAGGAGTGAAGAGCTGAAGTCATAAGGAAAAGCATAAGTGTTCTGAGGAAAAATGCCTTAGAGAGAGGATGCATTGTTTTATTTTCTTTTGTCTCCTTCAATAAAGTGAATAGTGCCGAGTTAAGCACGCAAACCTTAATTCCATCTGCAACCTCATATCACCCAAGGCCCTATCATTGACAAGCTTGTATCCTCTCTCTATACCCAAGTAATAAAGAAGTTAGCATCTGTGCAATCTAATCATCTATTGGGATACTCAGCTTTTATAGCAGTTAGAGGAGGAAAAAAGTAAAACTCTTTAATAATGAATTGCTGATGTTAGTCTGTATTCTGAATACCTTATTAAGTATTTTTTATGTGTCCTGTCTTGCAGTATTGCTGATGGAATACTGTGCATTGAATCCATGTTCATTATAATGTTTGGGTGAAAAGCCATAAATATGCTCCCCTCAGTGAAGGAGACCATTTCATTTATAAAACTGCTCTGTGAAAATTGAAGACAGACCCTGTCCCTTCACAACAGGGCCAAATGTATTAACTTACAGGAGATTATGGTTGATCACCCTTGTGGGAAAAGGCTGGATACCATTTCAGCTTTCAAACCCCTTTTATTAGTATTAGCTAGAGACTCATTTCTTTCCGAGTAAGTTTTGTGGGGGGAAACAAAAGACCATCATATAACTATGCATTTACTGGATATGTGCTGACTTACTCAAATTTAATTTAGATAATCAGCATGCGTAGTTGGTACAGTTGAGTCTAACTTATGATCCATAATTTTCCCAATAAAGTGACTCAAGCTGGCCATGGGACACTGATGTGGATGCCATGGGTAATATTTTAAAATGCAGGCCCTGCAAAATATTCCACATCCCTTCAGTTTGGATAATCATGTTTATTGAATTGGAAGTGCTTAAGAATTGATGTTAGCTGCTAACACGTAGCCAGCACTCTGGTTTAGTAAACGTTTATTCTTATTTAAATATCTTAATTTGACTCTTTTTAATATTGTTGAATATCAGGAATAGCTTGAAATATTACTAAGGGTGAGTAGATCTCATTTTGTCCAATTGGAAAAAAAAAAAAATAGCAGCTCACATTCTGTCTTTAAGCATACTTTGTCCTATTGTGAAGTGAGGGTACAAGATGGCAGGAGAGAATGCACAACTCAGATCCATCTGGGCATCAGTCACAGGTGTTTCAGTTTCTGTGAGTTGATTTGGACTTCACCACCACACCACAAAAGCTGTTATTCAGACTGATAAGATAGAGATCAGCCTGGATAAGGGATCTGACCACGGTCCCTAGTGCTACTGCAAGACAAAGCTGGTGTTTATCAAAGCCCACTGCGATCAGGACACGTGCCAGAAGACAACCATTTCTTAATCGTGGTCATCTAAAGGTGGTTTTACTTAATAAAGACCTTCGATTCTGGATTCAACTCGCGATCTCTGCGATAGTTCTCCAGAGCTATATCCTCTGTCCTTACCCCAACCCTTTGTTCCTCCCCTCTCCAGTGCAGTTCCAGGGTGTTGATGCCCCAGATGTAGGTGTGAGCCTCCCACAACCACAGCAGAAAGGCTACATAGAGCAGCAACCTCTCCCTTGGTTGGGTTGCACTGCTCCAGTAATGCTCCAAACGTAATTAAATTACATTTTTTGACTGCCCCTCTGTTGTTCTGTCTCTCCTAATGCATGTAATTGCCACCCAGAGAACCTTGCTTATGTATAATTAGCTTGCAAATACAGGGAGGGGGCAAGGATGGCACCTTGACTCTTCTTCTTCCTGCCAGATTCAAATCCAGACCCCCATCCTAGCTTTATTTTCCCTTTAGACTAGGAGTGTTAAAACATCCTTATAAAGCAGGTAAAACTAGAACTTACCAACATGATTTCCTTTCAGTGGCACATTGGACTCTGAAAGGCCTCTGAGAATAGGATGATGTTTCAGTGTGGAGGGACACTGAACCCCTCTCTCCACTCCAATTCCCTTGCAGGTCGCTTCTTGTGTGGCCAAGGGGCCCCCTCCCTTCCTCTGTCTTCAGAATTCAGCCCGACCACTTCCTGTCCAATTGGTTTTTGGAAACACCCAACAAATTTCTCCATCATACCCACATCCAGTCTCAGAGCTCCAGAGTCTGATATCCTTAACAGCAGAGTCAGTTGAAAGCATGGAGTCTAAAAACCTACAATATAACAGTACATACAATATGACAAATTAATTGTGTGTTCTTGTTTCCATGAATTCTTACTTGCTATGATAATAATTATTGTTGACATCTTGAATTGTGATATTTCCCAGGGAATTTATTTACATATTCTAACTAAATATATTTTTATTCTTTCTGTTAGGTCAAAATATATGAAGTGTTCAATTAAAATGTGATGACTTACAGTTTTCCAAAAGTAGTGTTTCCTTGTTGAAAAATTTTTAAATTGAGGTGACATAAGTTTACAATATTATATGTGATTCAGAGGAATAGGGTCACACCCCTTCAGATACATACCACACCCAACATAAAGGTACCCACATTTTGAAAACAGTGTTTTCAATGGGCAATTATTTGGTCAGATTCTTAGTTTGTAAGTTGTCACTAATGCTTTTAGTTTTCATTTAAGCAGAATCTCCCGTCATCCTTGCCTATGTAAGGAGGTGTCAGGTACACCCGGATTCAAATAAAGTGGTTTGACCTTAAGACACTTTGCTGATTTGTATCCATATGTTCTATAATGTATCAAGGCAAGGAGCACAGAGTGAAACATAGGTGGCCCTTTCAGTTTTTAGGAAATGAATACTAATTTAGGATTCAGCACTAAGTTCAATAATTTGATCCTCAAAGTATAGGCGTTCCATAGGTAAAATAAAATTTACAAAAAGAAATAAAGGTATGCTAGATCATTCTTACTTCTGTTTGAGGGAGAAAAAGTGGTCCTACTCCTTTCAGAATAGATTTTAAGAAATACTTTTAAAATACAAGCCTTTCCAAATTTCTTGAACCTGGGTGTTTGCTGCTTTTCATATTTGCAACAGCAAAAATAAGGCTGGGAATATGATGAAGATAAGAACATATCTTATAGAACACCATGATATTGAATCAGATGAAATAAAATTTTATGTGGTAGGTTATTCCACTGGTTCTGCTCGATTTATGTATATGGTGAAAGCTTTCATACTATATAGCATTCAGCTATCTACTTTAGAGTTGATTAAATATTTGTTCAAATCTTCTATTTATGGAGATAAAGTAATAAAATCACTAGAACCTTGATCAGAAATATAAACCCATGAACTGGCATCTATTCTATTCACATTCCATTATAGAAATTGGTCTAGAAGGAGGTTTTGCCACAAGTTCAAACAGGACTTCTAGCAGGTCTTGAATTTTCGAAAGTTAACACTGTTCTTTCTTGCAATATTGGGAAGCCCGTGTATGGTATACTCAGAAATTCGCCTTGAGGTGAACTCTAAAACGTTAGCTATGGACTGTGGAATCTGGACTCCACCTGTCCAGAAATTGCCCACAATGTATTGAGACTATGAGTGAAATAATGAGACCCTTGACGATCATTTACATGAATTTTGACAACTAGAACAGTTAGGCTGTGAAAACATCATTACTTTTTTTTTTTAATAATACCTAGATAAGATTTATGAATTCAGAAAGCTGTCATGTGGAGTTGTTGTTTAACCTATCCTAAAATTTGTAGCAACTCCCTTTGGGATAGGGATAATCAACAATACAGAAGTACTGGTCGATACTACTTTCTCTGGCAATTTGTGGAACCATGAAGATTGAAACATTAATTCTTAAATGAAATGTATCCTTATGCATTCCAATTTTTTCTTTATAGTCCTCAAATAACTGGGGAGTTGTAATATTTCAGGATGAGGACACAATAGTCAAAAAACTGTGATGCTTGTGTGATAGAAATCATTTCTTTTATGCTCATGATTCCACCTATAAACATCACTTTTCTCCCATATGATGCATAATTAAATATATTTTAATTCTGAGTTTCTGTTTTTCCTGTATTCAAAATGAGAAGTTACTTCATATTTGCATAGAAAGTTGAAATGCTGTCCACATCAAATTATTCCATCAGACACTCTACTAGAAGTGTCTAATCTCGACAACAGATATAAAGTAAAAGTTTCTGTGTGTTTTTAATCTGAAGTTAGGCTGATAGGAAGATCATCAAACTAGGGATTAGCCCCAGCACTGCATCAAAATGCACATTTTATATCTGTGTAATTAGGTTTTATTAAACATGTTTGATATTGACTTTAAAAACATATTTTTAATATGCAGAAATAGCCTCTTGTAAACTACAGTAAAAAGAGACTCTTGCAAAACTATTTGTTTTTTTAATTACACTCTGATTATGATAAGCATTTGTTATTTTCTCAAGTAAAGATTAATGTTAAAAAATCAATTTTCTAAATTTGAGACTTAAATGCAATCTGTTAGACACAACTCTGTTTATTTGTTACACTAAAGTATGCCTTTCCTGTCATTTTCTAGACTATTTGTTATTGTGTGCAACCTTTTAATTGGGATCACCGTTTTCAAAATGCGTACATGGTTTATGATGCAAGTGTTAGGCTTAACGAGTCATTAACCATTAACAAATCACTTCTGCAATTATTTTTCTGATTGCCGGTTAAGTTTCTATTTCACTCTTAGCCCTTTACAAAATTTTGCTTATGATCCATCTTTATTGGCAACTGAAAACCAAAACTATTTTAACAAAAATGTGCCATCAGGATTTTTTAGCTGTGCATATTTATTAAAAGAAATGACACAGAAAAGAAACTTGGTTTTGAATCTGTGTCTATTCTTCTAAATGAGAAGTCCCTTACTTCTATTTCAGAAACTGCAAATGAATTTTCTTTCATCAGAATCTTGTAAATTTACCATATTTGTGGTATTTGTTATTTTTTTAATTTCCTTTATCCACATACAGTATTTTCCCCAAATGTATCAATTTAAATAATCTTATACGTTTAACAGTTAAAATCTTGTAAGATCCACATAAAACATTGCAGTGATCAGTAAACCCAAAATAACCTACTGGAAAAGGTTATTTGTGTCAATCATTTGTGGATACAAAGTTTTCTGCATGGACTGGAACCAAATTGGCATTCAAATTTTCTACCATAATGAAGCTTTAATATGCCAGGGGTAGAAAGTTCTGCAATAATAGAAGATGACCAATACATAAATCAAGTTAGCAGATCTTAAGCTGAGAAATTATATTTATCTGTATTGACAAGTATAATTGCTTATTTTATGTAACTGCAGTGCAATTATAGATCGGCATTGTCCTACCAAACATGTCAGTGGAGCCTTTGAAATTTCAGTATGATTTGAAATCCTGCATGCATCATAGTGCATTCATAGCTTAACAGCAATATTCATAGTACTTGTTTTTCATTTTTGTTTGGCTTTTTTCTTGGGGTAGCAGTTGTGGTGGGCAGGGGGAGTTCATTTCCTTGAAATGTATTGACAAGTAATTTGGTTTGGTTTTTACTTTCGTATTTCAAATTAGAGGAGAAGATTCTCTCTTCCCCAACTGTAAGACTAAACAATCAGTGTAATAATTTCTAGCTAAGCTAATCAGGATATAGTCTCAAGAATGGTGGTGTTTCTGGGGAGGGAAACTTAGAGTTGTCTTTACGAAAAGAGCCCAGTTAATGCCCTGGTTTTGCCATCACCAAATACCTCTTGGCCCATGAGGGAAGCTTGTGGAGTAACACAGTGAGGTAGCATTTGCAATCAAGAAGAAAGGAGAACTGCATCAAAATTCAGACCTATTAATTCTTTCAAACTATTCATAAAAACCCATTGAAAGAGGTCGTTCTCTAGAAAGGGTCTGGCAGTTCGGTTGAAGAAATTTAGTCAAAGAACAACTGATTGATTGTCAAGGACTCTGTTCATTTTCTGCTGTGTTATTAGAAAGCTGGGTGATTATAACTAAGTCCTTTTGAATCACTGGGCTTTTGTTTCTGGGAAAAACTAAAAATAAATCTGAAGCCCTGCATCTGCAGGACCCCAGCTTCTCTGGTGAGGCTTTCTCAATTAGAAAGTGTAGAATCCCAATTCTGTAGATACAGATATTTAACGATGTGACCTTATTTCCTAACTCTTCTTATTGCCACATCATACAGGAGACAGAGGTATTTGTAAGTTAAACTTAAAAGGACACTCACAGATTGCGATCCCTTTGGCTGTGAGCTCGTATCCTTTTCCATGAAGAAGGGTTTTCAGGATTTTTGCCAAAAAAAAAGAGCAAATCCTTAACACCTTTCTAAAGAGGAAAAATAAATAAAAGCATGGTAGTGGGAAAGAAGTAGTTAATATAGGATGAAAACTCTATGAATAAAAGTAACAAAAGGTATATTATTGTAAGAATTCAGGTTCAGTTAGCTACACTGAAGTGGCAATCTCCAGTATAAAAAAAAATCAGTTCTGAAGTATGTGAATATTAAATTTTATAATTGCAATTTTATTATTTCAAGATGGTTGCCACTTCTTAAATGTGTCAAATAATTACCATACACCTTCAACAGAACCAAACTGCAGCCTATATAGCATAAATGTCTCCTGCCATTCCCAGTGTGCCTTCTAGACAGGCTGTGGTGAGAGACACATGCACATGGTACCTTTAACAGCAAAAAGTCAAGAGAGATTTCATATTGAAAATTTGGAGGAGGAAAATAAAGTAATCTCCAATTCACAGCATTGTGGTATAATGGAAAAAACTAGATTAAGTGTCAAGAGTCTGTGGATTGAGTCCTTGTAGTGTGATCGGAGGAAACTCCTTTTCTTCCTCTGAGTCTCAGTTTCTGAGAATCTCTGCAGCTACATTCCCAGGACAGCATCTGTGGCACCTACTCGCTCACTAATATCCTTCTTCTTATACCAGTGGTGGTTTCTGGGAGTTCATGGTAATCTAGATAGGTTGAGAATTGGTTCCCTGTTTCACCATTTTCCCTTGAACTTTCAGAGCAAAATTTTCTCCATTCTTTTCCACCAAAGACATCCAAAGCAGAATTTCTAATTCCAGCTCTCTGTGGCCTTCATTGAGCTGATGGCTCTTTAATGGAATAGTTGTAAAAGAGGACATAAGGGAAACATCTGAAATGATAGATCCCTGCAGGGTTTTCACCAAGTCAAGTCTCCCTTTCTACTTCTGATGGGAAATTAGAGACGGTGTTTTATGTATAGAGTAAAATGCTGTTAGGAAACCTCCTCTTACAAGCTGGTTATTTTTCTTGGCTGCAATTGTTTAATCTTGTTTTGACAGTGGACAGAATACTAGAATTTGTTGAGCTTTTATTTCAAATTAGCAACATTGTTGAATAATTTTTTTTCACTGTGATTCATCATTCCTAAAGTGGGCTAGCTTGCATCCCTGAGGATGTGAGACCCTCAGCTAAGGATGAGCAAAGGTCTTACTTCAGGTGCTGTAGAGGGGGCTGAGAAAGATGGTGGTGGTGACTGGGAACTGATGGCTTCTGTCAGGCCATTTATATCTGTAATGTTCCATTTATCTTTCTATAAAGGCTTTATCTGAAGAAAAATTAAAAATTAAAAAAAAACTTAGTGCTAAACAGACAGTTTAATTGGTTCTGCTATTTTTGGAAACTGGAAGATAAATGCTACGTGTGAAGTTAATAAACCATAATTGGAATTTGCTTAAGAGCATTCTTTCATTCCTCCTGGACCCATCCACTGCAGGAAGCAATAGGACCTAGCTGGGATTCAGGAATATAAGACCGCTTTCCCAAGAACAGCCGTGACATTCTACCTGACCTTGAGGAATTTAATAACTTCACTCTTTCCCTGCTGGACTGTAACCAAATTGGGGTGGGAATTGAAAACAAACATACCAACAAAAACCTGAATACTTTTTTTCAGTTGTTGGATGATAACATTATCATATGTATGTTAATATTTGCCATTTACCCACCTCTCTGTAGAACTTTCTCCAAAAAAAGACCTCATATTGCTGTGATTAATTGTGTACTATATGCCAACATAGACTTATCATTGTGAACATTAAGTTTGTTATTACTGTGAGCACTAGACTAAATATAGGGAAGATGTGAATTTCCACCCAACCCAAATTATTTGTCAAACATATATTCATTCTACTGTTGACATTGTTAATAATGTTTAGTAGATAGATGAATAGTTATGCATGTATATGTTCTCTCTACCTAACAGCTATAGATATAAATATGGATCTACATATAGTGATTTTTTTCTCTCTAGTTATAGATAAGCAGAGGAATGAGTCTTTTAATCCTAGGCATTTTCAACTCCATATACCTGTTTTTCCTCAAGGTATTTTCTCAACACTAGCTAAACAGCAAGTTTCTTTAAAGAGCCAGAAACCAAATAAAGATCATGCCAAATCTTAATTCTTTAAGTATTTTCAAATGTCACTTCCTCTATACTTTTACAAATGTAGATTCTTTCTAATACTTGAAAAGAGAGACTTAAAATAAACATGTAAGTAAATCTTTCAAATATCACTTTTAAAATCCAGTTTGATTGATACTTGTTTCATAGGCATGACTATATAATGGCAGTAAGATCAAACTGATCTTAGAAGTACAGTAGATAGGCAGCATAAAGAAGGATTTTAAAGTGTGGACTCTGAACCCTGCAGGGTTCAAATGTCAGCACTCTTAGTTAATCATGTGACTTTGAGCTCTTCAATTTCCTCACTTGGAAAACAGAACCAAATGCTACCTGCCTCATGGCATGGTGTAAGATTTTAATGCCATGAAAATGTGTGCTTCTGGGATCCCAGAGTTCTAGGAACAGTCTTGCAACATAGGAGATAATCACTAAACACCAGCATAAGTAGAAATCATGAAGATTGCAGTGAAGCTGGGTTCTAGTCCCAGTTCTCATGCTTACTACCTTTGTAAGTGTAAGTAGGTTCTCAAACTCTGACTCTCAGATTTTCATCTGTAATATTAATGCCCTTAGCAGAATTTATAAGGAATTAGAAATCTTTTAATCCTGAATATAAAGGTGATCTCAATGAAAAAACTGTCCCATTTGTCAAATGATGAAAAATTTTAAGAGAAATGTTTTTGATCTACCTCATTATGAAAACTTTTAGAGATCTATATGAACCACAGTCTTCTTATAGGCTAGTAACTTGACTATGCAACATTTAACTATTTGTTTATTTGTTCAAACTATAACAATATCCATCAGATACTTTTGTTTGACTTCACATTCAAATTTATTATCAATGTATATATTCACTTACATTTATTCATTATATATTAATACCAGAGCCTAGAGTAATAATTATTGAATATAATACCTTTGGAGGAAACTTACCTTATATTTATATATATTTGGAAATTTATTTAATTCAGGTAACATAATACTTATGATTATTAAATATATATATATATATATATATACTGAAGAATTAAATATATAGAAAAATATTGCTTGTAACAGGATTTCTCAAAATTTTGTTTACAAGATCCTTTACACTCTTAAATTTTTTTACCCAAAG
>NW_004567127.1:22731649-22797369 GCF_000260355.1 Condylura cristata | reverse complement strand
TGTCAACAAACATATGCCAGTTCATTTCTTTGAGGTGACTGAGTCTCTTCACTCATTTTATAGACAACTATAATCATTTTATAATTTCTTACTACTCATTTTAAGACAAAAATAACATCCCCTCAAAAGTCATAGCTCAGCTCACAACTCAAACATGGCACAAATACTTTTTCCTCACTATAACTGCTGTATATTGGTGTACAGCAGAAAATATTTTATGCATACCTCGTGTTTCATATGTAGAATATTGAAAGTAGGCAAGAGTGAAGATTTAATGAAGTGACGCATTCTTATTGCTTCATCAAGGGTGTTATTGTGAGTTTTATACACTGTGAATAAATGGAAGTAGAAATCACATGACTGTTGGTGAGGTTTTGTTACAGGATTTTGAAATTCAGGCACCCCTGAACCCCTAGTCATCCCACTCTAAATAGATTCTGCATATAAGACATTTAATGGAAAGGATCTTTAATACATTTAGTGTGCAATACAGAAAAGACAAAGATTGTAGTTTCTAAATCAAACACCATTAGTTACTCATCCCCTCATGGGTAAAAGTCCACCCAAAAGGAATTGGCCCAAAGAAAGCCCTGAAAGCCCACCACAAGTCTAAACGCCTTCCACAGGGACCCATAGAAAAGGGTCAGAAATGGGCAGACTATTCTGGGAGGAAAAGACCAAAATGAAATTCAAGATAAATGCTGCCATAGTGAACCTCCCCGTGGGTCTCTCACCCACATCTGCTTCAACCAGTTCATGACAAAGAAGAAGCAAGAGTCACTTCTTTACATGTCTCTGCTCCATTGCCTCCCTCAGGTCTCCTGGCTCTCCATCCTGCTTCCTTCCTCACCAGTCTCCTCTCCAGATTCCTCTCCTTTCTGTTCAGCTCCACCCTCCTTTGGGTGGGGCATGGAACCTGGAACCTCCCCTTTTGTGGGGACCACCCTGTTAACAATCTGGGGCCACTGCCTTGACCCATGCTAAGCACCAGCATCCTTTATTGTGTTTTGCACTATCAGTAAAAGGACCGTAACATCTAAACTATATTATGAAAATAGTTTTGATCTTGGGAAGCATAGTTTCTCATACTATGCTTGGAAAGCCCCTGACAGGAGAAAGGAAATTAAATGGGATTTGTATGTACAAATGCTAATAGTGGTACTATTAATAACAGTTGACTGCAGTGCCTTCATGAACTTCCATTTTGCTGCATTGTTAAGTATACTGGTTCACCTAGGGGTCTGCTCTGTGTTGCTATATTCTGTATTGCTACTAAATTACCAGTTTTCTCAAGATGGTAATCTGCCCTGGGTAGCTACAGCAAAAATATTCATTTGTGAGGGTCTACTGGGGTTGCTGGTAAGATTTTATTTTTTTGAAGTTCCAACTGGCTTCATTCAGTGATTCATAAACCTTCATGCAGCAGGTGGAAAGATAATCCAAGAGAATTTTTTTAATAGCACATTTTTTCTTCCCTACTCACTTTACCCACCCCTCCCCCAACAAGATGATGGAGAAGAAGGAAGTTAATAAAAGAGCAAGGGTCAATAAGAATGGAAAGGAAGGAGGAGGAAGGACCCAAGTAAGTAATAAAGAAACTAAGGGAGCAAGTACTGAAGGAAGTCAGGAACAGAGATGAATGCAAAGATGTTTTCTTTCTGAATTGAAGCCAAGGTTTAGCCAGGCTTGTATTTGAAGTCACAGTTCAATTCAATAGCTACTATAATTACCTTACTGGTTTAAACCTAGGTGTAATGGGTGTTGTTAGCTCATTCAGTTGGGTGTTGTTAGCTCAGTATTTTACATGTTGTGTGCATCTAAAATCGGAAAAGCAAAATCTTGGGCAAACATGAAATTTTACAATGTATAGTTCTGGTGTGTTGTTGGAAGAACACTATGGTAAAGCTTTATCTCCATTTCCAAGCATAAAATTCACACTTAAGACAAAGAGGAATGAAACATATAAACATACTTGCAAGAACTGTGTCTACCTCCTTGTCTTCTTTTTTATTTGTTTGTTTTTACATAGAAGAATAGAGTGGTAGTTAAACTCATCGTACTAATAACTGCTAATGGGTACCTGTAACTGAACTATAGGAGAAGGCCCTGCCAGAAAACTGTCTCCTAATGATATGATCTGCATATTTTAATGAGACTAGAAATGTAGGAAACTGCATAGACCCTGGACTCTGCTCAATCTGGTTTTTATCCAACCTTGTACATAGCACATTGTTTACCTTCATTAACATATGATAACTAAAAATGGGGTTCCTGTCACTATCCAGTAGCCCTAGATGGCTTGACATTTCCAGAGTTTAGGTGAAATACTAATAACCTTTCTATTCATAACTCTATTGTGTGCTTATTCTAATGAGTCCATTCAGTCACAAAGAAGATTAAGGCTACTACATTTGATAGCATAGAAGCAAATTTATAATCCAATTACCAAAATAAATAAATAAATAAAAAGGAAAGTTATTCAAGATACTGGAAGGAAATATTTTTTTTTTCACATTTTGGCTTTCTCTCACTTTACTGTGAGCTCCTCATTGTTTGGTTTCGCTATATGTTGACATATCTCACTCTCTTACTCTTACCTTCTTGCTTTCTCTCACCCCTACCTCCAGGTCCCATGGTGCTTAGGTCAGGTCCTAGCTTAATAATCACTTCATGTGCATTATTGTATCCAACTGTACCAGTATCACACAAGAGGCATGAGTACCCATGACTATTCTTTTTACCCTCTACCTTCCCTTATGGCCCTTTAAAGCCTTCTCTATCTTCCTCTTTACCTCAGAAACTTTATTATGCTGCTAGTTTTAATGAGTGTTTGTCTTTGTTGGAGGTCTGCTATTTATCATTCTTGCTTGCTTTACTACATAGAATGCCCCATAATTCCTTCCATTTTGCCATAAAGCTATTTTTTATGTGTGTTTGCAGGTACATGTATGTATGAGTATATCAAATTTCATGCTATTGAAACTGTCAAAATTTAGTAAATGTAGCATACTAAATATGGATGAAATCAACTTTGATGTGGTCCAAGAATACACAACTAGTAAATATGACCTTGATTCAAACGAAGGTTAAAATATCCCTCTGAGGTATCATGACTTTTCTCTTAGGCCAGGATATTTGAATATAAGGACTTTGGTTGTGTCCCTTCTATCCAACCCCAAATGACTTAACTAATTTGCATACAAAATAATCTTCAGCTGTTGTCATTATGATTCTTTTTTAATGGAAAATTATAATGTTTGGGGTTACAAAGTTTTTTCTAGATTCTGGTAACAAAGATTCATAAGGAATAGCCTAGAATAGGTTGTCTTCAGACTAAGAGTTATAGAAAGGACAGACTCATTTGCATCCAGATAATTCTGATGTAAAAATGGCTCATACAAACAGCATAAGAGATATAGTCAAAGTAGATAGACTTTAATCATGACTAAATTATTTAAGATTAAAAATATCACCTAGAAAAACCATTTTGAAAACCAGTCTTACCTAGAAAAAACATTCTGAAAAGAAGCAGATTACAGTATCTCAAAGGAAATGGATAGTTTATTAGAACATAAATTGCTTGGGTTTTGCTAGTTTTCTTAGCCCCTTGGATTCACTGCTGTCACGGCATTGATCACTCTTGTTGTGGAAAACTGTACACCTGCATGGCTTCACTAGACTATGGACTTTCTGAGGTCACCATTTAAAATTTATTTTCTTGTGTGTGATTTTCTTAACTATAGCTAGATCTCTAAGAATTTTGTTGAAATGAATTAAAGGAATTTAATAACTCCAAAAAAAAATGGAATCCTAAGTCCAGGGATGGAGTCATTTTAACATATTTTAGTGCAAAGCTGGCCACATGGCTTAAAATACAGGTTTCTGTATTTTAGAGATTCTGAGTCAACAGCTCTGGGATGGGTCCAGAAATCTGAATTTTTAAATAGTTTCTTAGTGATTTCAGATCATACTTCTAAGACTGAGGTTGCCTTAATAAGCAACATGAGAAAGCAATTAGAAGATGGACCCTGACTTGAGGCTGACTTCAGTTTTCCTTCTTTGCTTTGTACATTTGAATCCTTATCCCTAACAAGGAACTTTGGTTTGGAATACTTAATCCCCCCATCAGTGTATCTTCTTTCCCATCCCAACCTGAAGCTTAACTTCCTTCCCTAACTGATCACCACTCCCCTTCCTCTCACTGATGGTAAAATATTATCATAAAAATTATACAAATGGCTCCTTGGAGTAAGAATTGATATGTTTTTACAGTGTTTTAATAAGGATGTATACCTTTTTACTGGATACCAAATAACTTTTACAGTATTGCCTCTGTTGAAGACATTTACACTTCATAAGGTAGTGAGTAGAAGAAGTAGATGATGTATGCTAAATACTAAGGAGGAAGATCAAGGAATGGTATGCTTTGTCAATGAAAATCTACATTAAATATATGTTAAAAAAGAGGTAATTAATTTTCATGATTTTTTTTTCCATTTCTTTAAGCTCTTATAAAATTATACTCCACATTCTGACCAACGGTTTGGAGTATCTTTGTATTCTAAGACCCTTGGGTAGGCAGTCATGAGTGAAATAACATATCATCATAGATGGGTGAGGGACTTGAACAGACTTGGTAGCTTGCTTGCTTATTCATTCATTCATCCATCTGTTCATTTGTTCATTCACTTGAGGTTAACAGTGGTTTACCTCACTGTGTATGTTTTATTAGTACAGGTTGGATTCTACAGCTGTATAGTAGCAAACTGAAGCTGTGCATGCCGTTACCATGATTACAGCTGCTGCTGCTCCTCCTGTTGTTCACCCCTGTAACCCTTAAACCACCACAAGTTCTTGTCCCACGAAGCCTTAAAAAGAACTTCCTAAACAAACCCTTAGATAAACAAGTGGAAAGAAGCAAATCTTTAGAGAGTAAAGAAAATTTGGTTGTAGAGGACAAAGAACAAAGGCAAAGACTCCAAGGCAGTGATGCCAAGGAGGGACAGAAGGTACCACATAGGCCTGTGTCAGGGGATACTCCAATCTTTTTTTCTCTACTCTAAAATGCCAGGGAGAGGGGCACCCCAGGACCCCCAAACCTGCCCTCTCTAAATAGGTTTTGCCATCTGCCGCATCGAGACACAATATGTAAGTCCTCTACTGGAAACACACTTTAATACAATTAGTGTGCAATACAGAAAAGAAAGACATAAGAATGTAGTTTCTAAACACCTGAAGCTACTTATCTCCTTGTGGGTAAAAGTTTGCCCAAAAAGGATTGGCCCAAAGCAAGGCCTGAAAGCATGCCATAAGCCTAAAGCACCTTCCAGCAGGGACCCATAGAAAAGGGCCAGAAATGGCCAGACTAGTCTGGGAGGAAAAGAACAAAATCAAAATCAAGATAAATGCTGCCATAGTCAACCTCTCCCTGGTCTCTCACCCAGGTCTGTTTCAACCAATCCAAGGTCAAGAAACAAGAACTACTTCTTCACGTCTCTCTGCTTTATGTGCCTCCCTCAATCTCTTTCTGTCTCTCCATCCTGCTTCCTTCCTCCTCAGTCTCCTCTCCAGATTCTTCTCCTCCTTGTTCAACTCCACCCTCCTTTGGGTGGGGCCGGGAACCTTGAATCTCCCCTTTTCTTGGGACCACCCTGTTACAATCCTACTTTGTTACAATCTCTCTCCTAGTGGACTCCAGATGTGCCCATTTCTTTCTCCAGATGTGCTCTTACCTTAACACATTTACCTTACCTCCCTTATCCAGTTTCTCTTAAAATTTACTGCCCCCATTAGCCCTCTTAAATTTCTGACCTCTCTCTGGAGTATGTTTGGTTAGCACCTCCTAGAGTTTACATTCCTTAATTATGGAGTATCTTTTCATTTGCACCCCTTTAACTGTCCCAGAGTCTCTGCCTGAGATGCCTAACTAACCCTAACTTGCCCTAAGACTTAAAATCATACCCACCACCACTGCAACAGAAACCCTTAACCACCGTCCACTGAATCCCTTCATCCTCGTCTCCCCTCCACCCCATCCCTTCTGTTCTCTAGTCAGAATCCAGGAGGCTGTTTTTGTTTTGTTTTGTCTGTTCATTTGCTTGTTTCTTTATATTCCTTCCATGAGTGAATCCGTTCTGCTGATTTATTTCACTTAGCATAATCCCCTCAAATCCCAGCCATGGTGTGACAAATAGTAAGATTTCTTCTGTTTCATAGCTGCTCTTTTTTCCGTTCTGTATCTATACCACATCTTCTTTCTCCAGTCATCCGACAGGCGTATAAGTTGTTTCCACAACTTGAGCATGTTGAGTAGTACCTCATGTATTGTAGTGCAGGCACAGTGTCTGTGCTTCCCCTACCTAGTGTTTTGTATTCTCTGAATCGATACCTAGAAGTGAATTGCTGCATTAAATGGTCATCCCATATTCTAATTTTGAGGAAACTCTATGTTGTTTTTGAGAGCGGCTGTTCCAATTTATCTTCCTACCAGCAATGCATGAATTTTCCTTATTCTTCCCATCCTCATCAGCACTTACTGTTTCGGGTCTTTTTTTATGTAGTTTTGGAGAGTTTATAGGTAGAGGATGGGAGGGGGGGTCTTTGGTCACCACTAAGCTCCACCAGAGTTAACCTCTCACAGGGAATGGTGAGTTTCCCCATGAACAAAGATGTTTGCACAGATCCAGATAGGTAAAGGTTGGACTTTAAAAGGACAGGTTTAATAGGAAAAGGAAAAGGGGTACCTGCAGACTTTCAGGTGGTCAGGAGAGCTGCAGCTCCTGCTTTGCAAAGGGAAAACATTTGCATAGAGAAGCACCTGCATAGTCATGGAGGAGCAGAAGAGCTGCATTTGGCCAAAAAGGACAGGTCTATTTTATAAAAACAAAAGGAAAGCAAACACAAGTGGGCAGGATGCCCTGCTCTGGAATGGGGCAGAGAGAAGCCTGTACAGACACAAGCAGTCCAGTCTTGGAACTAGAACTTCGTTTTTCAAGTGCGGAGATTGTATGAGACAGTGTTCTTTTGGACAGTGGTTCATTCCTTTATGGAACTGCTGTCTATTGTTAGATTAATTACTTCTAGGGTGTGACTAGGTGGATTTACAAGGTCCTGTGATTCTCTACAATGGTCCTCAATCTCCATTTCCTCTCTGGTCTACACTGCTCATACTTTCTATAGAAGTCTGATTCTAGCTATTGCATGGGCTTAAGGATTTTTCATTTCTATGTCTGGTTTAACAACAATATTAATAATTTCTATCCTGTTTCTGGTATTGTGATACCTCTATTCTAAATTGCCTACTCTTAGCCTCCTTCATTTTTTATATAGGACAGTCTCACACATGTAAAGTGATAGCTCATTGTCGTTTTCTTCATGTTTCTCCTAGTAATGATCTTTTTTTTTTTTATGTGCTTGTTGGGGTAATTTTTTTTTTAAAGATTCTAAATATTTTATGAGATCTTTTAAAAGGTTCAGCACAGTTTCTGACAACCTAAAATCTCCACAAAACTATCTGGAAGTCTGATGAATATAGCATTGAGTTTGAGTATCAGAACCTTGATTTTCTTCCTAATTCTAAAGGTAATTCCCCCAAAATGTCTTATATATATACATACATACATACATATATATATATATATTAAATATTTATGCACACAGAACTGGGGTACAGGCCAGAGGTGCAGGGGCGGTGAGATTATTCACCAGAGGCAGAGTGGGGAGCAGAACAGGCAGATCAATGAACTATACTGCTGATGAAAGCAACAGGTGAGACAGGAGAGGTCTGCTGTGCCATGTGAGTCACCTCCCTGGCCAGGGATCAAACTCAGAGCTGAAGAGGCTGCAACTAGCTTCCTAGTGCTATGCTTTAATTCATTGTGCCAATAGGGAGGGCCCCTGTTACTGTCTAATTTAATAGTTTCTTTATCGATAAAATAATTCACAGAGTGATTTGAGACGTGTTTACATAAAGGTATTTATATTTTTTTAAAGAAATATATGGGTATAGGCAGTGCTATCAGAAATGGTAGTTGGATTAAGTTTATAAGAGAAATGTGTTTACTGTGAGAACAGAAATAACCAACCTGAGTGGCATAGAGCAAATACAGCCTTAAGCCTGCTACTGTGAAAAATAGGTTTATTCTATTGGAGACCATTTGTCTTAAAATTTTAAACTTTTTTCATTTAAAGTGGTAAAAAAATTCAAAATCAGAATGCTATTTTGTGACACATGAAAATCATTTGGAATTCAAGTTTTGGTGACCTGTTGTTGGTAGTGTGACCGCCACAGTCACACCCATTCTTTCTGTAACATCTGTTTGCTTCTGCACCACAAAATCTGGACTCTGGTTGTAACAGAGATGCTCTGTGGTACACACTGCTTGGAACACTATAAATTGCAGTGAAGCAGTTATAAATCGACAGCATTTTAGCGCCACATATGTTACATGTCTGTGTGAAAAGCCATTTTCAAAGATGAAATGCATCAAATCTTATTATAGATCAGTATTAACAGGTGAACATTTGTAATAAATTTTGATGATAGGGAATGCTAACTTTAAGCTACAATTAAGCAAAATATTAGTGCACACATATCAGTCTTTTCATCACCACATACTTTTCAAAATTATTCTCAACTATTAGTATCATATTTTGAATTGCACTAAAATTATGTGAAGACACTTGGCTTCTTTCCACTTACATTAGCATCTATGTAATATCCTCATTCTTCTGTTTGACCAGCAAAGTCTAAAATATTTACTATCAAAATAATGTTGTACAAAAGTTATCTGACACACGAGAAGCAACAAATGCCTTTCAAATATGAGGTAGTTATTTCAGTTGTAGAAAATGTTGCATCACTATAGATTTATCTTTTAAAAATAGGATTTTCCATGATTATATGTGTAATATATGCTAGTGATTCATAATTTGAAAAAGACTGCAAGGTATAAATGAAAAATCCCTTAGTTTTTATCATCTGGATAGGAATAAACTCTGCTAACATGTCAATGTAGTTCCCTGTAGACCTATTTTCAAATACTTTAATATATTTGAAAAGTTACTATAAAAACAATATTCAATATCACTTAAAACTTTATGAGGAGTTGTTCCCCGTGCTATTTGCAGATCTTTGTAAATGCTATTTTTATGATTTAGTATTATTCACTTACATAGATGAGGTTTATCTGAGTTTCCTTTCAGTAAGATGGTTAAGATTTTTCAGCTTTTCCTCTTCTCTTTCAATATTATAATAAGCTATGAACAGTTTAATTGCTCACAAACTTCAGATTATATTTTCATAATTATTTTAATGTCATATTTCCTTCATTTATTTAAAATATAATTTGCTTGAAGAATTTGGTGACACACCTTAATTTTTATTAGCAGGTAAATCAAACAGTCCATTATTTGCATAATAAAACAAGTTTTTTGTCCTATTCTAATAGTAAAATAGTAGTTAAGACAATTATAGACATGCTGTATAACAAATCAGAAGACTTTAAACTCTGGCTTTGCAACCTAAGTAAATTGATTAAGCTCTGGCAATTGGAAATGACAGTAGAATCTTTAGCTTAGGGAAACTGTCTACACAGATAAATGAAGGAGGAATGTGCATAGAGTGTTTATTTAGATCAGTCTCAGGCAACAAAAGGAGCTCAATAAGTGTTAGTGTAATATAATAAAATAGAAACATCAGCCCTCCTCTTTCACTTAAGTTCAGAAAAGCAGTTTCCTGAAGAAATATCTGTGTGTCTTTGAAGGGGAAATCTGCCACATGAAGTTCATCTTTTCCCCTTGTAGATGTCAAAAGATGCAACAATGCAGGGGCTTGAGCCAAGCACTTGATTGCATCTAATTCTCCTTCACCTCACCTGTAATAGGAATCATCATCCAAGTTAGTGAGATATTGTTAAGAGTAAGTGGAACAACACATGTGGCTTAGCCCAGACCTCACCCAGCTCTTGTAGGGGTGTTAGTGTACCATTACTTTGTTACAGACACCAATAATAACAAGCATTCAAAGTCTAGGAGTAGACAAAAGTTCTCCTGGCTCTTCATGTGCTTCCAGAAACTTCTCCACAGTTAGACATTAAAATGATGTGCTTTTACAGTAGAGATAGCAGTTTTAGCCACATAACCAAATTGATGGGCTTTATAAAGTTCATCTGACTAAAAGTTGTGTTCGTGTATGTGTGTGAAAGAGAGAGAGAGACTTAGGAGATTAAAAAAGTGAAAAAATATAAATGGGTCAAATAAAAATATTTAAATTTGAAGTTCACAGCTGTTCTATAGCTCCCCTTGGCTTCTGAAATCATTTTTCCCTAATATAATGTTAAATGTTAATTTAAATAAATGTTAAACTAAAAACCTCTATTAGTTTTCAGTAAAGTTTCTTTTATATACCTGTTTAATTCAAACAATCTAGGGGGCACATTCTCCCCCCCGCCCCCGCTCAACTTGAAATGGTAAATAAAAAATAAGCTCTTTCAAAATATTTAATCTTTCTGAAATTTATTGTTCAGGAATATTAGCTCACCTTATTTTTTAAAGGAAAAAAAAAAAGTTCATTATAATTTGTTAATCTAACTCCGCTGCCAAGTTGGCTCTTTTATTTAACAATAAATTGAATACAAAAGCTCTCCAGTGCAGGAAGATAGACTACTAAGCTCTGAAAGTTTGGCAGTTTAATTGACATTTCATTGTAGCCACAGAGTGAAGTTAATTTCATCGCTAGTTATATATACATATTTTAGTTGTTGTATAGGTTACTATGATGTGTATACATGTCCACATATCTGTCTTGAGAGTTAGATTACAACTAAATGAAGAGTGAGTTTGCCTGTTTCTTGTATATACTCCTGATTATATCATATAAAAATTTACAATCATGAAAGGTGTTAAGATTTGGTGATTTTTTTTCTAGAATGTTGATCTGTGTTATGAAAAGAAAAAAAAATCATGTTCTGTTATGGTTTGACTCGCATCCAACTAAAATTCTTATATTGATGTCTTAACCCTATTACTTGCTCTTCATTAGAGATAGCCCTTACAGAGGTAATCAAGTTCAGATGCAGTCATTAGGGTGGATCTTAATCCAATATGACTGGTCTACCTATAAACCTGGAAATGTAGACACAGAGGTGTCTTAGTGGGAAGAAAATGTAAAGAGAGACGGCGACCATGTGCAAACCAACGAGAGAGATTTGGAGTGATTTTCCTTCATGGTTGTCCACACTAATGAACCCTGCCAACACCCCAATCATGGTCTCTAGCCCACATACCTTTAGGACAATACATGTCTCGCTAGTCCGTGATACTTGCTAGTCTAGATTGTTACGATAATCACAGGGAATTCATCCACATTTCCTTAAAGTAAGTACAATGCCTCCCATCAGTGATCTACATTAAGACACACTAAAGCAAGACAAATGAGAGAACTTGATTGTCCACATATATTAAGAAACATTTGAGCAACAGCTGCCACATATGAAATTAGTGTTCAATCAGCTCGTGACAGTCAAGAATCTCAGTCTGTCATTAATGGTCTTGTGACTCATAAAATGTTTAAAATGGGAGACATCAAAAATAAATGAATCAATCAAATTTTCTCAGATATACTGATTTACAGTGCATAGGTCCCATTGCTACCTTCTGCTAAAACAATTGCATAGCCAGTATTCTGTGTGAGTACAGTGATGTTCTGTGGCCCAGGATTCATAATTTTATTTTAGGCAGTTTAGGTCTCTTTAAAATTTTGCCTCCAGGGTTGAGGTCTTCATCTAGCTAGTGGCATTATTAGGGAGTAGACTAAAGGATTATGAGGCTTTATAAGTCCTAATGTTGTTGGGGCTTGTAATTCATGAGTAGTAGATGCAGAAACCACGGGGAAAAGCTCAGAGCGCCAGGAGAACTCAAGACAGGAAGGCAAGAGTCTCTATGAGCCTCCAGATTAATCTTCCCAGGAAGGAGCGGAGACATTAATGCTTGAGGGACATAAAAACAGACTACAAAAAGCGGCAAGGAAAAAACCACATTATGGCTTTTACTTATTTTGTTGGACTTTTATTTCCAAATCACACAATTGTCTGAGATGATTTAATGCACAATTACATAAAAAATGAAATTAACATGTTTTTAAAAGCATAAAAGCAACTGCTAAATAAAGCCATAACATTTTTCTCTGTGCTACCAAGATAATGAACCATATTTTTCATCTCTAACTGTGCCTCTGTGTCAAGAGTATAGAATTTGGGGCAGGAGGGGGGCAGGGAAATAGACCTTCGTTACTGAGAGGCTGTCTCGAATCTCCCTGGGAAGTGGCTTTTGTCACTTCTAAAGTGCAGGGAGTTGAAGAACAAAACAGCAAAGCCTGTGAAGAACGATGTCACTATGACACTGAATGCTTAAACACGCTAACAAGTTACAGGGGGCAGAGAAGTGCAAATTGAGCGTATCATGGGCTACACATTTTATAACTTGGTACATTTTGGGCTGCATCATGCTGACTGTTGATCCAAGGTGCTGCTGTGCTTTTGATGTAATGCATAACTCTCTTGATAACGGTCTGTACACTGGTATGTGCACTTTGTTGCACATATGTGAACTGGGTCGAGGCCACTGCCTTCTTGTCTGTATGAGCACAGATTATATTTGCAGTGTACGTTTATAAATGCACACTCATCTTAAAACGTTTCTCAATCTCTCACTGAAATGCCTCCCCCTGTTGTTATCTGTAAGATAGCCTCTAAATTTGGGATAAAAACATGAAATCATGTCATATTTTCAGAGAGATTTTTATAGAGAGCATAGTATAGTGTAGGGATAAAGCACTGTAATGACTGTTCTCAAAGTATCTATGTATCTAAGTATCTACCATATTCCCAGGCTGCACTTGTAGGATAGAAATAAATTCCTAGGCTGTTGCTCCTGCCCGTGATGAGTGCACAGGCTGGTATTTGTTATTGGAAGATTCCATTCCCTTGGCTTCCAGAGTGGTTTTGTTCTTAACTAACTGCCTTTTCTCAGTCTCCTTTGCTGTTTTCTTCTCTCTCTCCTCCTAGTGGTGCAGTTTACCAGCATATACTCACTGCAGATCTTCTTCCCACGCTCCTGCCTTGGGAATCCTCTTCAGTCTTGTGCCTCTGTGATTCTGAAACCCATCTTTACATCAGGTTTCCCCTGACCATCATGCAGAAACATTCAACTTCTTACTTAATATGTGCATCTGAAAGTCTGAGAGATGTCCCAAACTTACCACTTTCAAACGAATTCTTGGTCTCATCTATGACCCAGTACTATTCCCTCCATCTGTAATGGTAACCTGTCCTCCCATCTTCTCAGGTCAGAACATTTAAAGAAGCCTCCAATTCATGCCACCCCTCATCGCATGTATAATTCTCTCAATTATAATTTAGAAAGAATTCAAGAGCCAAACTATTGCTAACCTCTCCCAGAACTATGGCTGGCCTGCGAGAGGTAGGCCATTACATCTTCCTCCCTACATGTACTGTTGCCCATGTTCCGCTTCATGTCAACCCCTAGAGTACACTCCATTCACTCAACAGTGAAGACCAAGTTCCTACCCATGCAATCTGTCCTCTGCTAACCTTTTGCTACCCTTTCCCATACCCTCAACCCTACAGTACACTGTTCTCTGTGAAAGTCCTTGAAAGCTCCAGGCATGCCCTTGCCTCTGAGCTGTGTACTTCCTATTCTCCCTCTTTCTGGATAGCCCTTCCCCCTTAAAAGGCCCCAAGCTCATTCCTTCACTGCTTTTAGGCCTTTGCACAATTATCAGTTTCTCTGTGTTCTTTCATTCCCAAATGCAACACAACTCTCCCACATGGCCACTCTCCTTCCCTCCCATCCTGTCTTATTTCTCTCTGTAACAATTACCACTTACTAAGCCTTTACATATACTATATAATAAACATGTGTAGTACTCTTAGTACACTCAGCCATGTGCTTCATTAAAGCAGAAGTGTTTGTGCATTCTGTTTGTTCTGTCTATATATCCCCAGTGTCAAACACAATAGATGTTTTCTATATTTTCTTTTCAGGACTTATTTAAGAATATGCTTGGCACTGTACTGTGTATGTTACTTGTTGACATGCTTCTTTACAGCTTTCTGTTACCTATGAAATTTTCTTTTATTTTCTGGGTAATTTTATCACAATATACTTGTGTCTGGGATGACAGTTTTCTGCTGTATCGCTGTCCCATCATTTATCAGATCCCTGTTACTGGTTGTGTGTAAAGGTGAACTTTTTAAATCTTGTGAAGAATATCACCTATTTAAATGTCTGTTATGACTATTCGTATACCCATCGGGTTATTTTGTAAGAATTATTTTTCTGGGAGATGTAATTTTGGACCAAAGTACATGTTGATTTTATAGACTTGGATATATAAATAATCATATTAACCTCCAGAGTGTTCACATTTTTTATTTACTTCACCATTACAGGTTATAAATCTATCCCTTTTCCCTAAGCTGCATTTTATGTCACTGTCAAAAAAAAATTGACAAATTGATACACAAAGTGTATAAAAGTATTCCACTTAATTTTTAATTTTTAAATAATTTTCAATTTTTAAGGGCGACAAGAAGAATATAGATAATCTTTCTTTATAATAATACCTTGCATAATTGTCATGTATTTACCCAACTGAGCAGTTAACTTCAGTATGTTATGAAATCCATCAATTAATGTTTTTCTCTAGGTTGAATCCCATCCTTCCCATTTTTCATTTCAATGTCTATTTTCATGGAATGTAGTTTTATGTCATTTGTCAGTTTTTAATGGTGTAAATTTTAATGAATTTGTGTTGTCTATTTTAAATCTAGTGATCTAATATCTATTGAGACAGTAATATTTTATATTCACCTGTTTCAAAATATCTACCCTATTATCTGTAATTCCTCTAAAATTGTAGGTGTTATATATCAAAGTGGTTCCATTATCATGAACATTTAGGAAACATTAATATATAGTATGATACAGGCATGGATTTTAGCCAAAAGCAATTAGATCCACGTTAGTTCTTGATGTATTAGTTTGTCTGTTACAAGTGAAAAATGTCTAGCTCAGCTAGCTTACATGCATGAAATAATAAATGATAGGATGCCATGAGAAATCCCTGGGTACAGTAGCCAGATTGAGAAATCCAGCATGGTCATTAGGATGCCACATCTCTGTGTCCTCTTCTGTGCACACCAGTCTCAGTCATCAATATGTGGGAGAAGGTAAGATCACTTCTAGCAGAAGTCCCATAATTCCTTTTTAGTTTTTGAACCAGTCACAGTGACATAGATTAAGTTACACCAAGCGACTTTTCCAGGGGAGAATCCATTCATAGGGTTGGATAGAATGACAGGTATAAAGATTGTGACAAAATGTGCCTCTGAATTAGAAATACATACTATTTATAGAAGTGAGCATGACAATCCAATCATGAAGTTAAACAATAAATATCTCTTATTGTTACATATCATAGACAGTCTCTAAGTACACCACTTGAATTCACATGAGACCCTAAATGGCCCCAAACTGTCATAAGCATTGTTTCTTATTACAATTGGGATAAGTAGGATAGACCTTATTTTGTTGAACTAGTTTTTCTATGGGATAACTCAGCTCAATAACAATTAATTGGTACTAGAACTAAGGGTTCTATTCCCTCTTCACTGATCATTCCTTCCACCAGGAACTATGTTACTTACTAAGTGTTATTTGCAACCACAGGGAAAACTTTACACTCAGCAATAGTTTTTACAGTGATCCATCAGCCACTCTGCCAGCTGTGAATACTTTTTGTTCTAATCACCCACTACCCATTTCATCAACACATTTGAAAACTTTGAGATTTTCACCAAAAGGCTGTCAGCTGTTACCTCTATGATCTACTGCTCAGATCTCCTACTGTGAATGTTCTGGTCTTCCTTTTGTTTTGCTATGTATCTACACTGTTGTCAAGGATACTTCGCTCTCCACTCTCTTGTCTGAACGTCCACAAAGCGTTCTATTAAAAGTCCCAATTAAATGTGTACAGCCATTCACCTGTACATTCATCTCTTTACCCTCTTTCCCACCCACACTCAGCTAACTACCTGATCTAAAATATAGCAAGGGGAAGAGGTCAGAAGTCATCAAAGGAATGAACACAATACGGGGCCCTCTGAGTGTCATCTAATAGCTATGGCAATGTTACCTCAAGTAATTGCTGTTCTAACAAAGAAGAATAAAACCAGACTGAAAAGATGTAAATAAAGAGAGGGTGCAGTGGATTCTTTTTTTTTTATTTTTATTTTTCTACCTATTGCCTTATTAATATCTTAAAGGCTAGAAGGTTTTTTTTTTACCAGTGGAAAATATATTGTTTTAGGTATAATAAGAGAGAAATTGTTGAGATAGGAGATCAGTCTTTAGAGCATTATAAAATTATAGAAAACCTTAAAATTCAGATTGTATTACTTAGTATATATCTGTTTTTGTAGTTGATTTTCAGTTTCTGAGTCAGTGTAGAGCAGTGGCTTAGAGCACAGGTTTTGGAATCAGAGAGAGCAAGATTATTGTCATTCACATTTATTACTTGAACGTCCTTGAGGAGTCCATAACCCTATTGGAGACTCAGTTTCATGATCTAAAAAGAAATTACTGAAATTACTAATAATAGAACCTACATCATGACATCTTGTAGCATGCAATAAGATATGCATGTAATGAGCTGACTATAGCCTTTGCACAAAGTAAGAATCTAAATATGTTATCTTTCATTAAACAATACAGAATGTTATTAAGGAATTTGGGAACAAATAATTTCTCTTATTTTATACCTAGGTAGGCTTTTGTAATTTTATAAAATTAACATAGTTATTTTCAGTAATAAAGCCCTACATATTTTTCAGTAATCTCTAGACTGATGTTATGAAAAGATAAAAAGCAGTAAAAGTAATAATCCAGTGATGTTTAGCCTATGGAAGAGAAAGCTGATGCAGGACATGGTTCTGGATATTGTGAGAAAGAGATTACACTTATCCTATGCAATCACATGGAAGTAGAAATAGATGTGTGAATAGAATGTTCAGGAAGGCAGATTTTGTTTGATTGTGAAATGACTTAAAGTCACCTCAAAATTCAGAACTACTCCATAGTGCTAAGGTCTGTTGTTAATGAAAAGCCAGTTCCTTTTTTGCTGTAGTTTCCAAGAAGAGGCTGGAAAAAATCTCAACAAAGAAATCATAGAGGAAATGTACTTGGAGGTTAGGTATTGATCCTGGCTTAGGTGTAGAAATTGACAGGACCCCTTCTTATCATGGGATTCTATGATTCTGATTTGTAAATGAAAGTTAGATACCTCTGTTGTTCATTTAGGAGGCTTATCAGCACTGTGGAAAATGTCATGGGACTTTGTTAATTAAGCTCTCAGATTTCAGAGCCTGCTAAACTTATGTACAACCCTGTACATGACATTGAACCTATCGTAAATGGGGCGCATGACTTGACTTCTCTGAAATCTCCACTTACTCTTGTGAAAACAGAAGTAACAGTCATTTCTATCTCCTGGGATTCTTTTTGAGTATCAAATGAAATGTCATATAATTACCCAACCACAGTAAATGTAAAGGAATGTAAAGGAAGAAATAATATGTACGTTTGTTTTTCTAGAATTTACTCTTATTCAGCATATATATTTGAATGCCTGTAAGCAGGAAAAGAAAGGTCCCTCTAATGGACTTGATCATGACATTTTATTCAAGCTTCAAGAATGAACTCTATTATCATTTTTCTCCATGAAAGTTGCCCCCTATGACTTAATCTAGAAATCATCTTTCTTCTGTATAAACTCTTCATCATCTTAGTAACAGATTATACACACTGCCTTCAGTTAGGTGGGGCCTGAACATCACACCAATTCCATGTTGATTCACTCAAATAGTATTTGATGAGTGTGTGAGACACTATATTTAAAAAAAAAATTTTTTTTAAATCACATGGTGCATAATATGGAGAATAGGCAGCTATCTCTATCCCAAAGGAGAGAGAAACAATAGTACCCTAGGTAGCCAGGCACACTATTACAGAGAATATAACTAATGAGGGAGAGAAACACTAGAAAAGAAAATTTATCTAATGTTTTAAAGACTCAGAAGACATAGAACTTCAAGCTTTAGATAATGAATTACTTAAAAAAGTCGTTTGATCAAGGAACTAATATGATCAAATGTTTATAAAATCAAGTCAGGAATAGTGAGGAAACTTTTAATACTTCTTTGTAGTTTTACATGGTTTTTGTTCACTAACTCAATTATTCATGAATGCATTAATTCAGCAAATACCAACTATGTAAGCCCAGTCCACAGCAATATGATCATTATAGGACCCCCAACTTAAAAAAAAGTGTTGCAAATACACATATAAAACAGACATTTGAAGTCCATACATGAAGAGGACTATGATTTAAGTGAAGTGAATGTTTAAGGGAATAATAGTAAATGTGTTTTCTCTGTTCTTTGTTAGAAAAATCAAAGATTCTTTTTAAAAATCCAATTATACCATTTTTCTAACTGTCTACCTTAGTCTGTTATGAGCAAGACTTAAAGTTGGACTGAATAGATGACCCTAGATAAAAATACCAGGATAAGGAAAACCTAATATATTCAACCAACTGTAATAATTCATATTTTTAAGATTTCATTTAGACTATTATGAATAATTTTAATATACAGTCTCTAAAATTTATGAGCTGTAGTTAGATGACATTTTCAATCCACAACGGCAAATGGATTTATTTAGATGATACACAATCTTTCTAATGGTGGCAGGATTTAATATAAAGTTTTTATTTTAATGATTTAAAATGAATACCCCACACATTTGTTGAATAGGCCTCAAGGTCAAAAATTTCAAATGCCAGCCTCAGCTTTGTAAGCTAATGCAGACCCATAGTCAAGCAAACTAGCAAAGAATCATGCTGATTTCCTTTTAAAACCACAAAAATCACATAAAGTCTCTTCTACAACATAGTTTGCATAATCAAGAATGTAGACAGCCAGAGATGACATAAAATCAGGGGCAAAGTCAGCGGTAGCAAAATGGTAGTTGCTTCCCTGGCCCATGACAACAGTTATTTTCATCTCCAGCCATAGGATCACAAGGCTGAACAACAGCAGTCAGATATCTTAAATGACCCAGCCTCCCTACTATCAAATGGCTAGAGCAAGATGTACATCCCAAACTGGACTTAACAGATTCCTGCAGAAGGTCTTTTGGAAATCTAGATAATAGGAGTGGGAGCAATGCATGTTAAGGAAGTTCCAGAATAACCACTAGCTATTGGACCTTTGTGAGGTCCTGATTGTTTTTCTTTTATGTAGATCTTTTCAGATGTTCAGAAACCTGCCCAGAAAATACCTACATTGTTTAGAATAACTTATATTACATTTTATTGTTTGTAACCAAAAAACAAGCTAAAACAAGAATTTAATTTCAACAGTTTTTTTTACAATCACAATCAATAAAAATTTGAATTTTTAAATTTAGTCCATAACATTATATAGTCAGTAGAAAGTGTTTCTAGCTCAAGATATAATAAGCCACTGTTGAAAAGCTGATGCTTATGACTTCACAGCCTACTTTAAGTTTTGGCGATTTTAAGATTTTGCAAAATGTTATAAAGGTTCTCTCATACTTCCCTCTCCCATATACAAACCCAGAGTAAAGAGAATCCCTAGTTCAAGCAAAGGCAATGCAGCCATGCCACAAATAGAGATGATCTTGAACTCTAAATCAATTGGAATGGATTTCAAAACAGAAATAGGACAAGTCCTTTTAGAAATGAAGTTAGGGCAAAAAAATGGTACTTCCAGGGTAGCGTTGTGATCTTGATGTGATTCATTTCATCCCATTGCTCAAAATATTCACAAAATTCTGCTTCTTCATTTAGTTCTTAGAACTGTTCAAGGATATGTTTATCAGCAGCGGGAAGAAATGCCTGGTAGCCTTAGAAGATTGCCCTGTCTCTTTGTATTACTTCCTTCAAGTCTGATGTTTACTTCAATTTTTAAAATGACACTGAGGGAATCTGTAGGTGCAGATGGATTTTGGTAAGCTGAAACTTAATGTCAGAGAGACCAGAACACTTCCCAACCAGGAGCAGTTGGTATTAATCATCTCTTTGTGCTTTCCGTGTCTTGCGTTTTGTTTGTTGCTGTTGTTTTTCTTTAGTGCTACCTATTAAAAATTAATGGTGTGACATGGTTTTAGAAGAGTGTCCACTTTTCTTTTATTAACAGGTATAATTCAAGGAAAGCATTCAGGGGAAACCTCCATCCCAGAGTCTCTTCCTCACAGAATTCAATTGCGAGATGCTACTGCTATTTATTAATTGCTCGGGCTGCACTGTCATGGTTTATGATGTTAGCACAGACCCTCGATTGAGTTACATTCTTGTATTCAATTAGAGACTGTGTGTTATTGTACATGTTAACACAGTCGAACCACAGATGCTACCCATCTGTAGATTTGATTTTTTTTTCCCTCCTAGACCTCAGAAATGGTGCAATTTAAATCAGCACTCCTAGAGAGACTTAGAAAATAAAGTAAGCACTAAAGCACATCAGTTGGCAGATTTGAAAACAAGGGCAGTGTAAAATTTAAATTTGAAAAGCTCTTTCAAAAGTATTTGCATAATTAGAATCTTGGGCATGTTCATCATGCTAGATGGTCACTTACAGCTGAAGAAAAGTGCTGTTTTCTCAAGTCAAAATATTATCTTCTGAGTGGATGGAGGACACTATCATAAGGATAGAAGATTAGTGGAAAAAAAGTGAGTAAATAGGATGACAAAAACATTGGGGATAAAATTTGTCCAAATGAAAAAGCTACGTAAGCAGCACACTCATTCTCACAGGACATTCAGAAGTGAGAGAACATGTCCCCTTCATTTCTCCTGGTGCCCCATTGAATTGTTGATACTTTCCCATCTTGAAGGTCATCTTCACAATGAAGCAAGACGATGGGAAAGATACCTGTTTGGCCCCAGGATCTCATTTCTCAGGTCCTTTCCATGGATTATTCCAAATAGATCATCTTCTGCAGGAGAGATCCCTGGTAAGACACCTCCATGATGCATTTTCTTAACAAGGCCATCATTTACCTTTGACAACTCAATGCTCACTATGGTCAGTCTTGTCACATAATGTCAAAGTATATTGAAGATCTCTTGCTTCTGAACAATCATGACCTCCTCTTTGAAAGCATGAGGCCTACACCCTATTGCTCTGGCCAAATTCCAGGTTAGGTAATTACATTCTGTTACCTAAAGGCCCCCTGCAGTTTCAATTAGAGAAATCATTTTGCCTCATCCTTCTACCTGTGGTGTTGAAGAAGAGTAGGTGCTGCACTGCTGAACAGCCAACTTGTCTCATCCCAGACTGAGCGATTCTTTATCATCATCCTTAATTAATATTTATTAGGTACCCACAGGGTGAGTGGTTTGGGACAGGGTGACTTAGTAATTAAGTGTTCCCGAGTAACAGTTGTCTCCTTTGAAAATGAATATAGAAGATCCAGGGTTGAACAATCTACTCATTATCTCAGAAACAGCGTCTATTCTTGGGCTAGAGTACTAACTTACTCACTTCTGATACGTCTCCATCTGGTATACCTTTAATCAAAAATATTTTTCAGATCAGTGGATCCTAATAGTCACTGAATTATGTCAACAAGCTCTTTGTGGGGATTGACCAGAGATTGTAAACTGTTCTTTCAGTTTCAACCAATTACAGATTATATATCTCCTCTTTTTCTGGGGGTCTGGTGGGGATGAGCTTGTTGTCCTAATGAGCAACACACCTTTAACTTTGAAGCGTGGCCTTTGTGTCCCTCGTATTACAATGTCCTGCGTGCCATCTGCTGTTCTCTTTTGCTATCCAGTTTTGTTCCCAGGCTTCAAAGGTACTTGAAACCCTTAGAAAGAATCAGGTATGGAGATTCTCCCCCTTTCTCTTCAGACTTTTTGATTTGTAGCTTGATTTTATGTCTTCCTGTTGAGTGACTTCATACTTTAGGAATCATACATACTTTTTTGCCACGTTCCTAGAATGTTGGTCACCTTCTCAAGGTTTCTGATTTTTTAGCATATTATCAATGTTGTTATGCCATGGCTGTGAGGAAGTAGTGTTTCAAGGATTATCTTGACATATCCTCCAATCTACACATCTCTTCCAGTGTAGCAGTATGCATACACACCCTGACACAGAGTCAGGATAGGTGCAGAGATGAAGCAGGGCAGTTACTCTCTAAAAGCTTACACACTAGAACTAATAGCTCACCCTCAACAGATAGCATCACAGAGAATCTTTACAGTCTCCCAAGGATAGTGTCAAAGTTGAATTAAGAAAAACAATTTCCTTTTTTTTTTAATTTTAGTCCACATTTTAAATTTTTGTTATTGTTGTTGTTGTTGTTTTTTACCATCCCCTCTCCTTTATTTCAGGAGAGGATAGCCTGTCTGGAAGTATCATTATTGAGACCATGACAATATTCTCTATATTAGGGAGCTAGAGTTACATTCTTTGTATTTGTCTAAAATCAAATTCCAGAAGCTTCATTGACAATAGCAGTGACAAGGTTTTAGCTTTTACCATAATGTAGCATAATGTCCTGAATACAGGTTGTAGTCTCTGTGCTTTTGTCCTAGTTCACCTGACCTCCTTTCCCTGAATGTTTTTACCTACCTGTTACTCTTCTGTCCTTTCTACTCTATCCCTTTCTCTACCCTAAGTCATTCCTCTGTGTCCTTAACATATTGCTATGCACCACTGCCCCCTCATTAGACACTCCTACCACACATTCTACCTCTGGCATCATTCATTGGTTGTATGCAACACTGGAAACTCTGGGGAACTAAACAAATGGGGGTTTTGGAGAAAGAGAGCGGGAGGTCAGAGAATTGGTGTAAAAACTAGAAGATAAGTGCTAGAAATGGGATTGGAGAAGATTTACCCGAAAGAAGTTCTGCTTCAGAGATGCATACTGAAATATTTTTGGAAAAAGTGATGCACTTTCTAGAATTGGCTTCAGAATTTTCCAGTGTGGGATGAGGATAGATAGTGCTAAAAAGAAAATAGGAATCATGAACAGATGAAGTTTGTAGCTGGACGGTGGGTATATGAGAGTTCATTTACAGTTCTTTCTATTTGGGGGCATGGTGAGAATTTCCATGGAAAAGGTCAACATGAAAAGATGTTTCCATGGCTGCTGTTCCAACTAAGAGTTTCCCAAACTAACCTGAATTGATGGAGATGGATTTTGTGGCTCTTGAATAGACCTAAGGTGAATTCTAAAGACGACAAAGTTAGTTTGCAGGTATTTGTCTCAATTTGATCCAACTCACATGTGCACGTGTGTGTATGTGTGCACAGGTATGCACATGGACAGGTGTCTGTAACTCTGTGTGATTGAGTGTTAGTATGTGGACACACTTGTTAGTGTGTGGACATGTGTTCAGGAACTTAAGTTATGTGCATGGGGGAGAGTCTGTGAGGGTGCATTCTATGAAATATGTGTGTGGGGGGGTGTAAGAGAGAGGCTAAGGTGTGTGTCTTAGCTCTAGCAAGGTGTAAAGCCTGAAAATAGGGGTGACAAAGGTGAAATGCCCTTGTCCTCTGTAGCAGGTCTGTCCCATATTTAGTTGACAACTGTCCTGTTTGATAATCACTTCAGCCTTTGAGCTTTCTGTCCACTAAATTCAAAGCCCCAAATGTAAAAAGACTGTTCTTCCCTCAGTGGAGTAGGTTTTATTACTGTGAAGATGCGATTTGTAGATGTTCAATCAATGTGGAATGATGTAAAAGTAAAATCTACATTGTAGTTTGTTGCCAATACATTTTCCATATTATATCTCAGAAATGGCTTTACATGCAAAGGAATGGGCAGGGACTGAGATGATCTAGATAGCTAAAGAGCAGGAAAGAGAAAAAAGACTTGGTCAGGAAATCTCAGGTAATACAGCACTCACCTTACTTTCTGTCTCTGGGCTGAATCTAAATTCCAGTCAGTCAAAGACTGATGACACTGATGTACTTTTATTTTTTTTTTAAATAATATAAAGTTTATTTTAACATCATTTTGTGACTTTTCCATCTCAGTTGTAAGCTTCCCATGTTGTAAGCTTCAATTCACCCATGTGCCATCACCATAGTCCAGTGGCACTGGTGCATTTTTAACTCCTGGGTTCTAGTATCTAGAAGAGGAGTTGAAGACTCTGGATGAAAATCAGGTCCTCAAGGGGTGTGATAAGTAACCCAGACCAACAACTCTGGGTCCAGGGAAGGACTTTTACAGAAGGAAAAGTTGTTCACTAGTCCCAAATCTGAATAGTCCTTCTCAGTGTGGCTTCATCATTCTGAACTACTCATTTGCTGTCCAGCGATAACTTATTCAGTAGCTTCTGCTATTATAAAGTAATTCCAGCATGTTATCCGAGTATGGACCCTTACAAATTGTTCATGTCTCTTTTCTTTCTTTCAAGCCATTGTCGTCCACAGACAGGCTATAGATAGGAAGCATACAAATGGTAGATTTCTTTCCAAAAGCCATGCATACTGTGGTGATTTATGCATGTTATCATGGGCCTTGTACAGATGCATTTATAAAGTTGTCTTGATCTCTGATTTATCTGCGATCATGTAATTACATGCATGCTCATATTCTGTGGTATATTCTCCACTGACTTTGCCTTCTCACCCCCACTCTCCAAATCCTTTTTTCCAGGACCTTCTCCCTCCAAGCCCTGCCCTGGCTTCCATGTTGCCCACTCTGCAATTAGGACCACATGAGGGAACTGTCTACTGGCCTTGCTTGGTTGAAACAATGTGGAGATGTGTTAGCTCAGAGGCAGTGGCTCCCTTTTCCTTCATTTAGAAGGGTTTGGAGGTTGAGGATAGCTGGGCCTTGTCATCACCAACCCCCACCCTCTCTCACCTTCTCTGTATTGTGGTTGGGATTGGTAATACATAGAAATAAGTATCTGTTGAATTATACGACTATTACAACATAAATGCTTAGGACAGAAAAAAAGCATGTGAAATAGAATATGACAAAAGAAATCTTGGTTTTTAATTGCCACACCCCTAAAAAGGGTACTGTCTTTTTTTTTTTTTTCCAGACTTGTCACTATACAAAGATACTAGGAAACTTGGAAGCAAAATGAAAATACAAAAATAAATAAATAAATAAATACTAGGTCATGTTGCCTGCTCTAGGTATTTTTGGCATGACTAAGATGTGATAGGAATATTTCGTTTTTGACATGAACTCTGACCACTTTTGCATGTAAGTGGTCAGCATGCATGTATTTACCAGGGACGGGGTAGGTTTTGTGATCACAATGCTGTGCTGCACTGTGGCAGCATTAAGAATTCCACTGACTTATTTGAACTAAGTACATCTAAAGCCTTTGGTAGAGATATCTGAATGACCTATTTCTTTTTTGTTTAAGAATCAGGACTATAAGCAGTCAAATTATGAATCAGGAGCTAATAGGATGAATAGATGCAGGAAAACAGCATGCAACAATTTAATGAAAGAAAAATGTATTATATGCTGAAGACACAAATAAAATGCCACTTTCTGATTACAGTTTTTGCAATCTATTTATTTGCTTCATTTTCTTTAACTGCTATTTCACTCAACTACAACTTTTAATATTCATTGGACAAACAGTACTGAAAAGCTTGATTATTTTCAAATCTTCGCTGAGCTCCTTCCAACATTTCTTTATATTTCACTGTCTATAATGGCGTGTTTAGTTATAATAGGACATTACATTTTGCATGGTTAAGTTATTTCTCTTCTTTTAAAAATGCCTAACAATATCAGCCTACAAAACCACACTGGTAAAATGGTTGGTTTTTGTCAAAAGCACCGAATCCCCATTAGATCCACTCTTTTATAAAGTACGGTCCTTGAATAGTAGCTTCATTTTCAGGTGGTGATCCATGCTAATAAGGCACATTTCTGTGTCAGTTCTAATATGAAATATATCAAAACAGCTGCTAGTGAACTGAGATCTGGATTTTTAACAACCTTCCAGAAGAGTTTGTTCTTACCAACTTTTGAAAACTTCTGGTTTAAGTATTGAAGATAAAACTGACATACAATTGAACGTGGAATAAGAAGTAGATTTTTAAAATCCCCCAAATAATCTCAATCTCCCAATATTTCTATATGACATATTTTGTTTTAATTGTACTGTTTGGCAGGTTGTACTTCACACTTATAAACATTTAGTAAATCTCTTGTTTTGGAGATACTGCTGTAGACTCATAATCAGACCAGTTGTTACTTCTTAGGGAGTGGTACCTAAATCTACTGAGTGTCCTTTTTGTTTTTCAGTCATTCTATCATCTCTCTCCTCTTGTGAAAAATATCCAGCTTTCTGATTAATGCATGACTGTGATCAGCTCACCACCTCAACTTTCACCTTTTCCACTCCTAAATTTCCACTCATTACTTCATTTTATACATTTCTTTATTGGTGTAAGATATTTAGACATCACTGTAAATTCATCTAGCAGGAATCATAGCAAATTTAAGCTTCAAATAATATTTGAAAGACAACATATTATTTACTAATCAAATGAGTACATTTTACTGTGAGGAAATTGTAATTACCATGAATAGTTATGTTAAAAATAACTCAGTATTGTATAATGGAAAATCTATACTACTATTTAAAAAAAAAAATTGAAAGGACCTAATGAAAACTCATTAAGAACTAACGTACGCAGTTTCACATTTTCCTGTTTCTTACTTAGATAATCTAAGCTTAAAGGACTGACCGAACTAGACCAAACAAACCCTAGAAATATTAGCTGTGAAATTGAGGCTATTAGACGGGTAGAGGGAGGGTGGAGGTGGGGGCAAAGGGAGGCAGGGGCAGGATGGCATGTGGTGAAGGACTATGGGTACTTTGGTGGTAGGTGTGGTATGGTAATATTCATCTGAGATGGCGTGAACCTGTTCCCCTACATCATATACAGTGAGGTAAACCAGTGCTGGCTCAATATTTAAAAAAGTACATGTAAGCATGTCAATAGAATAATAATGTGCCTGCCTTCCCCCCTTTTTTGGTGTATGCAAATACATAAGTTAACTTGAAAACCTCTGCAATTGATTATCTGAAGCACCAGAACATTCATGTCAAAGCAGGTTATCTCTGAGGTCTGTCAGTTAGGTTAGTTCACATTGGAGAACAGGTCTTTAATTTTTTGTTTTTAAAGATTAATTTATTTATAACTGGAGTACAGGCCAGAGGTGCAGGGGTAAAAGGATTCACCAGAGGCAGATCTGGGAAGCAGAGGGCAGGCTGGTCAGGAGAGGTCTGCCACACCGTGTGGGTCACCTCCCTGGCCAGAAATTGACTTGTGCTCCAGTGGCTGTGGATAGCTTCATAGTGCTGCAATTTAACCCGTTGCACTACCAGGGAGGGCCTGGAGAACGGGTCTTTAAAAGTGACGTTGAGTGTGTGGCTTGGTTTGGTGTTTAGGTTCATTTTGCTTTTCCCTTACAAAGTTAATTTGGGAACTTCATAGAACTTGTATTTTGCATAAGTAATATGAAACAGATATAATTTTTATGTCAAATGGAAGTAATACTTGAGTTCTTCTAATGAAAATTATTAAAGTGCAGAGTATTACTATTCTGTTATTAAGGTTATATTAGGCAACTGGCTTTATTCATTATTTCTAAATAAAGTGGAATGCAGACCCCCATGCATGAAGATATTTATTACTTATTGATATTTAAAGGTTGTTAAATTAATCTTATTTAAATTACTCCTACTGCCAACCACTGTTACAATAATTTATTATATAATATTACTTGAGGGTTTTCTTTTAGTTTAATAAAACACTTGCAAAAGCAATATATTGCCTGTAGATTTTTCCTACAGTTCATTGTAACTGTGACTAATTCATCACAGCTGTTTAGACATGCAAAATCTATAATACTTCACAATGTTGATTTTCTGTTTCTGTTTTCTAAGACTGGAGCTTGATTTGAAACCATATAATGAAAAATTACATGCATCTCACTGGAAGAAATATTGCTTTAACCACTTGGAGGTGGAAGACTAGAAAGAACCCTGTGATGCTACAGAGGGGCCTGTGTACATGAATATCTGATAACTTCACTGCACTTCGTTATGCCTCTCCAGAATAATGAGATTTGACCTGTCTTTAGTTGTTTGGTTTTGATCCAGAATTAATGTCTAATGTCCTTGCTTTATCTTTATTAATATTGGTGAGCACTCTCTGTTTAGGTAGCATAGAATTGCTTCCAAAATATACTTCCTTGTAGACTACTAGGGACCTTTTGTGAATGACTGTACCTCCCACCTCTACATCTGTGTTTCTTCTTTCCCTTCCTTCTTTATCCTAAAGGAGATGATACTACTTTTCAATTCCACTACTCAAAAATGCCGGACAGAGGCAAAAAATGAAAGTGGTTTCTATCTTTCCACCACTTTGAAGATTGTTTGACAGTTGGGTGAAGAGGGAAACAAATCAAGGGTAAAGTGAGGGTTTGCATTTGTTGGTGGGGATGGACTGTATGTATGCCATTAACATGGATGATTGGAAGCTGTTCCCATATCACTGTGTCTGAAATTCAAACTAATGCTCTCATCTTCTTAGGGATGATTGAAAGCTGCTTCAGTATCATTATGCTTGATATTCAAGCTGATGTTATCATTTTCTTGGTTTGCATGTGGAAAAGACTGATGAATTATTAGTTACATCAAATCTTTAGCATGTGCAAATTAGTCAAATGCAAAATATGTTTATAAATTTATGGTTATTATTCTAACATTAGTATTATTTTTGAGGCTTCACACAAGAGTAGAAGAATATATAATGGTCTTCACTGTTATTTAGTAGTTTAGAGTTTATATAAATATGTAGAGCACAGAGACCCTAGAAAAATAAGAGATCCATAAGGATACTTTGACATACCAAACTCATGTTATTGTTCAAGAAATAATAGAAATAGGTAGTTGAAAAGTGCAAACAAACTTTTTTTCTTTTTTTTTTTTTTTAAAAAATCACTTTTTACAGAGTCTGGATATTTTTTGAACTATGGTATAGAAGAAGCAGGAGTGTTACTGGGCATCCATTCATTCTTTCAGCATGTACTGATTTACTAAGAGAACATAGCAATTCATAATACAAGAAAATAGTATAATAGGAACAGAAAGGCTTTACCTTTTTTTTTTTTTAAGATTTATTTTATTTATCATACAGATCTGGGTTACAGGCCAGAGGTATAGGGGCTGTGAGAGGAATCACTAGGGACAGACTGGGGACCAGAACAGGCTGACGGGAAGTACATTGCTGAGGGGAGCAGCGGGCAGATCAGGAGAGGTCTGCTGTTCCATGTGGTCACCTTCAGGGTGGGGATGGAACTCATGCTGAAGTGTCTTTAGCTTCTTAATGCTGTGCTTTAATCCACTGCTCCACCAGGGAGGGCCCTAAAGGCTTTATTTTTGTGAAATTAGGAGAGTCAGACTTGAGTTGGAAAACCATCAAAGTTATGCAATTGCTAGATGTGATAGGTTATATGAAGGGAAATTAAGGGGGGTTGAGGAGATAGTGTGAAAGAGGACATCATCTTTATGACCCTGGACAAGATAAATCAGTTTTAAGGAATAGTTATTGAAGTTCAGTCATATAATGAACAGGAATGACTAAGGTTGCCCAGAGAAAAGAACACTCCAGAAATATCAGCATGGCAGCAACCTGCTGTGATATGACTATCTTAAAAGAGTCCTCAATTTTATGTATGACAAGCCATATCATGTTTTTAGAGAATGACATGTTTGATATGACATTTCACATAGAATCCCTAGCAAAGATTTTTAGAATGTTTATATTACAGAATTGATGGTTGTAGATAGAGCATTCATATATGTGCAAATAATTTCATGCATTAGGCAATTTTTCTTTCTACTACCTTACAAACACCTTTATGATTCTCCTAAATGTTTCTGCTTTGAATGACATGGGGATAACTGCTTTCCCTACAGGTAACTCTCCCTACAGGTATTTCATTCAGGCTGAAATAAAAAAACCAAAAACCACATTTCAGTATACTTCAGAATAGAAATAATTTACAGATATGCTGATACCTGAAGTTTTATTTAAAGCTATCTAAAGTAAATAAGACTCAGACATCAAGTCAGACTTGCTGGCATAGTTCATTTGGTATAATGACACTTAAGGGATACTTTACTTATCGTCCATTTCACGACGTCCAATTCCATTATTAAGGTAATGGTGTGGGGAGGGAAAAGGTAACTCTTTAAACTATCAGGTTAGCAGTTTCACTTCATTGAATTCTTGTTTAATTTCTAGTTGCAGAGCATGAGTGATTGTTTTTATAATCTTTCATAAGTGGCACATGGAGGGATGTGCTCTATAGTATTTGAAGAATTTTCTAGACATTAGTTTCTGGGTTTGAAAATCATCTATCATCTTGAACCACTTTTGAAATGTGTCTAAATTAAATAAATCCAAATTAATTTGTGAGCCTTCTATCTTCACTCACATAATTAGCCATCAGATTTAAGCAACTTTTCTAGTGTAAAATGTCAGCTAATTATTAATACATATTTTTAAAGCAAAACAAGTTGCTGGAAGCAGTTTTTGAATTTGTAATTGGATATCTGTATGTTGTTCATAAGTATAAGAACTCAACTATCAAATTTCTTAATGGTAAACTAATTGCAATTTTGTTAAATATGCCCTACTTTCAGATAAATAGAATAGCATCTACCTCTCATGAAATCAAGAGGAAAAAATAATTCAATTATTACACTGTAAAGCTCACAAGTACTTTAATTATTTGATTGTTTTAGAGTAACTAACTCATTGACATGCAATAGAGGATCGCTTATCATGTCACTCCTCATTAAAAACAGGATTTCTCATTTTTGAGCAGTACTTTGTCCATATTAAAGATACAGTATGTTTAATAAGCGACTAAAAATGAAATATAATTCCTCAAAGATGCCTAGGAAGTATATAACAGAATATATATCTTTCATGTGAAATTCTCTACCTCCCTAAAAATTAGGGCATAGATTGCTGCAAAGGTCTCAGAAATACCTGTCCGTATCACGTACCTTCAATTCATGGTGAATGCAGCATCCCATCCCTAGCCGGGAACAAGTGACATCATGCAAATGGTGGCCTAGTGTCACGAGTAATAACGGCTTCTCCTTCAGCCCTGTCAAACAGCATCAAGTTGCTAGGCTCTAACTTTTGTTGCAGAGCTCAAGGAAACTAAAAAAAAAACAGTGAAACAAAACCAGGTTGCTGTGCATAGTTTGTTAAAGTGATTCATCAATAAATAACAATTACCATAGGCATGATTATGGAATCTGATTTTTTTTTTATGAAATCCATAAATGTTCTTTATCTATAGACTTTTTGCATTCTACTATAAAATTAGAACTTGTCATTCTACTTTGGGAATCTGACAGTTAAGTAGCAGTTTTCAAATGATTAGTGGAATGAGAAATTATTGGCCCTACAAGAAGGGCTGTTACTCAACAGATGAGGATATGCAATTCAAGAAACCCCACTAAACATGCAGAAAAGCTGAGGCAAGAGAAGTGTTTTCTGTTGAAGAATTCATGCCAATTTGTTCAACTTTCCTTAATTATCAGAATACTTCTCATTTGGAACTTAAAACCTCTTGGCCCAAGCATATTTCTCTTTCAGCATGTTCAGCTTTGAAAGGGGTGGGTGAATGACATTAAATGGCTCTCCACACCCTTTTCTATCCTCCCTCTCCCTCTAATGGAAAAAGGGATACTGGTAATGCCCAGCTATCTTGCTAGTACAGCTTCAAGTACAAAGAAAGGACAGTAAGGGTGGCGATTTTAATTATCTATGTAAATTAAACTATGTACTACAGTCCTGTGATTGAAACTCATTACTTTAACTTTATTGTTTAGTTATGAGTGTAAACCTCAGCTCAATTAAATTACAAACCAGATCCTGATGGCACTAGGCATTTACAGAATTTGAAGGAAAATAAACACCGTCAGGACAAAAGAATGCCTCAGCTGTCTTTTATGTGTTATCACACCCAGCATACCACCGTGAGGCACACACTGGAAGGACAGCTTATATTTTCTGTAGCCTGTCACTGTGCAATAGAAATATGCCAGTGTTTGGGGCTGTTTAGTACACATTTAAGAATAAAGTTGAAGCTGATGCTTCATTTTGTCAATTTTACTGAACGGTGCTCTCTGCACTCTCTCCCTCCAAATCAAGTATGAATTAGAACCTCAAACTTCATTTTTCCCCTAATTGTGACACATCTGATATTTTAGGGTGCACTCTTTCTTTATTATTCTTGAATGAAGAAAAGAGTTGACAAGTTTATTGTTCTTGTCTATGTTCTTGCTGCCTTAGGATATTTACTGTAACTGTCAGATTGTGTAAGTGCCATTGATTGTAGACTGATAGTTTTAAAATTAAATATATTAAAATTTCTAATTGTCAGAAAGGATGCTGCATTTCCCCTCGAATCACTGTGGAATCACTTTCCTCACATGGGTGACTGATTCAGAAATAGTTTTACTTCATTTGAAATAATCATAGACATTTAAGATGCCAACGTTACTGATTTCACTTGAACAGTCATACTTGCTGTGCATATTTATTTTAAGTTTTAGGGTCGCTGCCTGTAATTGATGCTTAATTAACATGTTTGCTTTTGTTTCATCTCTCCTTAGAATTATATTTCTTATCCCAATTGTGATATTTTGACTTGCAACAATTACACACATGAGAATCTAATAATTTGGGAATTTAATGGGTAATTACAGCTATTTGACTTTTCAAGTAGAGGGCATTATTATTAGTGATAATAGTAATAAGCATGAACATTTATTGAACACTTACCATGTGCTAGGAACCATGCTAAGCAATCACAGACCTTGCTTCACATAATTTTAACAACAGTGTTACTAGCTGAAGATATTCTCATGATTATTATCCCATTCTAGGTCTAGGGATGCTAAGTAACTCTACACCTTATATAAGCTGTTAAATGGCAGCTTGATTGGACTTGAGTCTGTTTAACTGGCAAACCATCAGGTGGTTAAGACATATAGAATGATCAAACAATGTATCACAGTTACACCTCACAGACAAGTACAAAAGGATGATGTTTAACTCTCATACACAGCTACGTTTTTACTATCAACATATTTTTACTTTTTAGAAAAAGCTTTTTTCCCAGTTTTTGATATATAGCTGACATATAACATTATGCAAGTTAAGATGCACAAAGTATGATTGCATATTCTTACATTTACAAAATGATTATCACTCACACCTCCTCACCCAATTACTGATACTTTTATGTAATGAGAATGCTTAATATTTACTATTTCCACCTTTCAAATATCTAATATGGTATTAACTATAGTCACCAGCTGTGGATTAGATTCCGAGATCTTTCTCATCTTATAAATGGAAGTTTGTGCTTTAATCATATCACTTCCTTCCCCCCTTCAGCCTTTTAAGATACTACATATATGGGCTATCATTCAGTATTTGTCTTTATCTGTCTGATTTATTTCATGTTAGCATAATAACCTTGAGGTCCATTCTTGTTGATGCAAAGGACTGGCTGTCCTTGTTTGCAGGGTGGATTAATAGTTGTGTGTGTGTGTGTGTGTTGTGTATTTCACATCTTTGTGCATTTGAAAGCAGGTCAGTATGTCATAAAAATTTGCATCTAGAGCCTAGCACAGTGCTGGGTACAAAAAGGCTCTCCATAAAGATGTGTTCAGTTTAAATGAAGGATACTTTGTTTGAACAGGGAAATAAAGAGCATTAACATTTTACATCATGCATTGAAAATATTTCACAGTACAGCCACACCTCAGAGATATTGCAGATTTGGCTGCAGACTACTACAATGAAATGAGTCATGTAAATTGTTTGGTTTCCCAGTGCATGTAAAAGTTATGTTTACACTATAATGTAGTCTACTAAGCATGCAATGGCATTATGTCTAAGAAAGCAATGTGCACACCTTAATTAAATGTGACACAAAGACACGAAGTGAGCACATGGTATTGGATGCCTATGGAGTAGCTGGCCGCAGGATTGCAACAGACCTTCAATTTGCAATATCTGCGAGGCACAATAAAGCAAAGCACAATAAAATGAGGTATGCCTGGAATTATTTTCCCAACCTGTTATTATAGACAAAGTCAATGCCTGTTAAAAGAAAAAAGAAGATATTGACAATTTCGTTTAATTTTGTTGTTGTGTTTCTTTTGGGCTAATAAACTGCACTTCTGATAACTACACCACCTAAACTGTGGTTGCAATATTTCTTCCCATGTATTGTTGCATACATATATAATCCTCAATCCCTCTATGTCTTCAAATACAAATATTAAATCATGGTCCTCTTTCATGCCTCATTTTAAGGTGAAATGAATGCTAGGTAGGATATTCTGTGTGTATTGAGAGAAAATAGGAGTAAGGGAGAATAAAATAAGGAGGGTTTGAAGAAGAGGGGAAGGGAAAAGGAGAGAAAGAGAGGGAGAGTGAGAAAGAAAGTAAAGAAAAGAAGAAGGTAAAATCATGCTGGGACATGGTATCATACGCCTCTGGCTGCCATCCCTACTTCTGCATTTTAGGGTTTTTTGGTTTGTTTTTGCTGTTCACTCCCCATACTTGTAAGGATACTTTCTTTGGATGAGGCACTGTGATAAGGGATTCACATACATTCCAAGATGAGCAAGAGTAGTCCTGTGGTTTTACTTAATCCACAATATAGCAAAAAGGAAAGAAAGTGTGCACTGTTCTCTAAGGAGGAGAGATTTAAAAGCTGCAGGACTTCAGAATAAAGGGATTGTCCTTGATGCTGATGAGACCCATCGGGAAAGGGACAGTTTGAGTGGGAAAGGAAAACGTGACTTGGGCCTGGAAGGGAGTAGCAGCCCTCTCCTCCTGAGTCAGATGGCATTTCCAGGAGCAGTTGCACTCGATCTTTCCTCTGCTGGCTTTTTCCTAACCACCACCAAGCACTAATCAACTTTAATGCTTTTTTGCTATCATGTCTGCAATAGCTAAGAATTTGTATACTTTTGTCACACACAAGAAGATGTATCAAAAAGACAAGCTTAAGGACTCTGCCATTCCCTGAGTTTCTGCAGGGAAAAAACAAAAAATCATTCTCTCTGTAGAATCTTTGAATAAGATGAATGGACAAAAACTAGGATTACAGGATTTCAGGGGCACCGCTGTCCACTGACTGTGAGTACCTGATGGATGGGCTCGGCTGGCTTGTGATCTCTGGCACGCCTAGTCAACACTAAGCAGGAAGACACTGTGTTCAGTTATGTCTGCAACTGGCATAACATATTTCCAGCCACACCTTAAATTACTTCGAATGATGTGAGATTCCACATTTTGGATCACTAGACACCTTGAGGAGCCTTTATTTCCTAATTTTTCCATGAGTGGCATTTGGGGTAGAATTTTTCTTTTCAAGGAGAGGCAATCTTAGAAAATCATTATCAGCCTTCAGAGACAACACACCTGGTTTTTGAAACGAAGTTGAAATCCTGAGCAGTTGAGTCACGTGATATTCTGTTTTAGAGAGAGTTTAAGAGGACACATAGTTTCAAAATTTCATTGGGAAGTTCTAGATTTGAACGTAATTTGTTATTAGCATGTTTGGTTGTAAATAAATGCAAAAGATACCTTGAATTGATGACTGGATTACCTCCATGAATTGAGAAATATGTTCTAACAGATCCCTGGAAAATACTTCAGAGTGCATTGTATTTAGATGGTGGAATGTATTCGTTAAGGTGTCTCTGACATAAACGCAAGTATATGTGTTAGTTACTAACATAGTTTGGTATTGTCCACAAAGCTCTTCTGGCAACTCTAGAGTTTCACAATTTCAAAATATGTCACAGAAAATTATTCCTTTTGGATATTGAAGCAGTGGGTGGAATTTGCTTGACAAGCATTACAGCAGAGAGTAGTGGTCAAGTATGGCCAAATAATAATTGATGAAGCTGGGGGATGGACAGATGGGGGTTTGTTTAACTATAAGTACTTATACACTAATATTTCACTTATACACTAATATTTCATTTCATTACTTTAATTTTTGTGATATTAAGTTGTATATGTTTGGAATTGACCATAATGTGTTTTGTTTTGTTTGGAAGAAAAGTAATACTTAGGGCAGAGTTGGTCCCGGTTCCTGGTGTCTTCTGGGCTGCATATTTATTTATTTAGTTAGTTAGTTAGTTAGTTAGTTAAAGATTTATTTTTTTGTGCATACAGAACTGGGGTACAGGCCAGAGGCAAGACAGGGTGGGGAGTAGAACAGGCAGATTGACGAAGTACATTGCTGAGGGGAGCTGCGGGTGGGTCAGGAGAGGTCTGCTGCACCATGTGGGTCAGCTCTGGGGCAGGCGGGGATCAAACTCATGCGAAAGTGGCTTTAGCTTCTTAGTGCTGTACTTTAACCCACTGTGCCACCAGGGAGGGCCCTGAATTCTTAAAATAATTAATTCATTAAAATAAAATGAAAGCCCTAACTGCCTGCTGAGGCTCACAACAATGCTTAATAAGCATAGTCTTTATCTTATTTTATACACTATCAGGGACATGTTTGAGTTACTGGCTGTAATGAATTTGCTTCAGGAGCGCTATGGTGCCTCTAAATAAGTGAAAGGAGCAGCATTTTTGTGGATGTTTGTTTTCCTTTTACTGATGGTTCTTTGGTAGTATAGTTAGCCTCCTAACATCACTAACTGCACCACTTAGGTTTAGAAGAGGATTGAGAATTTTTACAAAATTATTTTGAAAACATAGTTGACCCATGGCCCTCTGGTGACACTAATGTCAGAATTACCTATGAAACTTCATGAAAAGCGATTTTGTTCTTCCTTTGTCTGAATCTTTGTGGTGTCTGTTCTTATGAAGTAGTTTTTTCTGTTTTCCCCCTTTTATAATTTTTTTTAAAGTTTTATGCATACAGAACTGGGGTACAGGCCAGCGGTGTAAGGGCAGTGAGAGGATTTACCAGAAACACAGTGGGGAGCAGAGCAGACAAACCGATGAAGTACACTGCTGAGAGGAGCATCGGGCGAGACAGGAGTCTATAACGCCTGTGGGTCACTGCCCTGGCCTGGGAGCCATCTCAAGGTGAGGCAGCTGTTTTAGTGCTGCCCTTTAACCCTTTATGCCACCAGGGAGGGCCACCCCTTTTATAGGTTTTATGTGGCTAAGTTGCAGGATAGCATCTTCCATTGCAGCAAAGATACAATAGCCATCATCAAGCACTTCCGGTTGTCACTGCCTTGAAATTATAACTGATAAATACATGAATAAAGAAGTGAAAGTGGATTGGATTTTGAAAGAAAATGGGGCTACATGGAACTAGTTTGAAGACATGATTTCATTGTGGAAAAGTTGAAACACAAAGTCTCGTTTTTCCTAGACATGAGATAAAAACTAACTCTCCTTCCACTGTGGTTTAGGCCATTTGTTGGCTTTAATTTAATTGGATAGAAGGCAAGGAATAATGGTTTACTTTGAGCTCACTTTTATCTTCCTTAGTAACATGTCACTTATGTGACCCATGAACTCTATAAGGAGTTTTGAAGATGCCTCTTTAAAGTATGCCTCTTCTTATTAGGGCACTGAAATATGGTTTTCTTTGAGGTGTTCAGGGGCAATAAAATACAGAATACCATTTTAATAATAGAGTAAAATTCAGGGGAATAAAGTAAATGGGGATAATGAAAGTGAAACCTTTTGCCCAGAAGTTTGCGTGTTTGAGAAGTTTGCCTGGCTTCCTGGTAAAAGTCAAACTGCCTTATGAGTCCGTTTGTAGAAAATACTTAACGGTGCATTGATAGATCCTCTCTGAAGCCTCATTACTTAAAGTGTCTAAATTTTTGTGTGGGAACGGTGTGCTCTTTCTGCTGTCCTGTTGTTTACTGAATCCACCCGCATGGCCACTTTAAAGCAGATGTGCTTGACTGAGTGCTCAGGGCAGACATTTTTTATGGCTCGCAAGAAGTGCACTTATTCTTAGCCTGGGGTAGTCAGTGATATTCTGTGATTCCTGCACATCCATCCAGCAGCAGCTTTCCTGTTTCTCAAAATATCTCACCTTAGACATTCAGGAGCCACTTCTATGGGGGGGAGAGCAGTTTAGCCTGCACTGATATCCTATTGTTAGCTTTGCTCTTGAGTTGGCTGATAGTCACCATCCTGCTGACTAAGAATTTGTTCTCCTGGGTCTCATCGTGGTCAAATCAATGCTGTAGTGCCCTGAGAAGGAAGCATGCTAAGGCATCTGCTCTTGGCTCCTCTTTAGTTTTCTTTCCTCTGAGCTCTTTCTTTAAATGTTTGGATTTCCTGGTTGTTAGTCAACATGCTCTATAGTGTGTCACTAGGACACATGTAGGTCTCTCTACTGTGCACAACCCAGTGTCCTCCCAACCTCTTCTGGGACATTGCCACTCACTGAATCTCAGTATCCCCTTTCATTCATCCCCAAAGCTATCTTTGTATATCAGTCTATACTTATTGGGTTAGGTATTTTCAAGTACTGACAGGAGACAACCATCTTGTTGAAAGACAGGAAAATAAACATCTTATCTTGTTATAAACACAGTTCCCACCCCACCCCACCCCCAGCTCCCTGGAGGATATATCAGGCAGAGATGTGAGAAAGGGGTGGTAGTTCTTAGCCTTTTTCACCATGTGAATTTTGGAATTGGCTATAATGGTTGAGATTCATAGGGTGCCGCCTGTTGACCATGTTCACCCCGCAGGAACACAAACTAGTGTCTTAAGATAAAGAAACATGTGACTATAAGGAAATGAGGGTTGGCAGTACCCAGCAGAATGAGAGATCCCTCTGGAAGCTCAGCGAAGGCTTCTGAGAGGAAGTGTAAGTTCAGCATGATGGACAGTGTGTGTGGGTGGCAAGACAAATGGCCTTCCCTAACAAAGGGACCGTGTGCAGGAGTGGATATGGAAGCAGCTTATTTGGGATGGTGAGGAAAATTGGTCTGGTCTAGCAAGTTCTTGAAAGTAAATATTGAGAGTGATAGTTGCATGTTACTTTGGTTCTTGTTTGCATGGTACTTAGGTCCTGCTTGCTCTGACAAATAACATGTCATTGGCAAAGTTCATTTAAACATGAAACTTAGATAATAGCCATACTACTTCATATGTACATAAACAGAGTTGGCACAGTTACAATTTTTGGACCGCCTACTCTATCTAGAATGTAAGTATATGTGTGCATCTGTAACACAAATAATAGGGAGATAATGTGATTTCTGCCAGACAAATCTTTTAGGTTAAATACATTGCACGCCATTTTTATATGATTTTAAACTCAGAAATATAGTTTAGAGTATATTTTATTGATTTTCTTTTCATGTAGTCTTAATTTTTTTTTCAGAACTGCGTTCTGCATAGAAATGTTATTGTTATATTCATCAATAGAGCTTGGTGGATTGATTTTAATGCCAATAGAGTTTGGCACTATGCTAAGTGTTGGAAATATGAAGGTAGAAGTTTCAGAGCCTTGCCTTCAAAAGGTTAAAGCCAGTTGAAGAAGACAGGAGGTGTATAGATAAGAAACTTGTAGGACAGTATTTAGCTTATCCTGTAAATACTGGGGGCATGTTCATGTCCAGATTTTTGTAATTATGTTTTTTAGCTAAAAGAGATATTACTTAAGTGAAAAATTCTATCCCTTTGATGAACACACTGATAATATTTGCTCACAAATACCTATAATATTAACCTGAGAACATTTTTTTTTCCTTAGAAATTCCTCTCTATAATAATTGTATATGCACACCAGGAAACAAGAAAATGCCAAAAGTTGTATGTAAGTTATTGATATAAATTACATATTAGAATCTCCTAAAAAGTGAAGCAAGAGAAAAGTAGAGGGGAAAATGGGCGGGAACAATTATGCTCTCAGGGGTCTATCAAAGAAATTAGAGTTCAAATTTTTGGTGGTTAAAGGAGGATCGCTAACTTCCCAACATTCTCAGACCTACCTGCAAGTTTGTAACCTACATGTTTCTTTTAAAATTCCATCACACCCTTTATGCACACATTTTTACTTACATTGACATTTTAACGAAATACAAAAGAACAGGTAGGTTTCCGAGAATATCTCTAGAAAAAAAAATCTAATTAAAGAAATTGGTAATTTTTCTTTACCATACTCATGAGCCTTCCAAAGTCCTAATGGCTTGTCTACATGGAGAACTGTGGTTTTTGCTGTGGTCTGGACTAGTAACTTAATGTGGCGATTAAGACACATTCTTCATAGATTTGCATATATACAAAGCATGGATGTCCTTTCAAATTATACCCACCTTCTCCTTAGGCTAATGCTATATTAAATTGCATTGAAATGCTAAGGCACCTCAATATAATGATTTTCCACATCCCATTTACTTGTTGATTATTAATGAATGCTTCCTGAGTTGCGTTCCTGCTATTTTGTCTTTAAAACTACTTTCAGGGTTTTAGCATCATATTCAAGAGGCCAGTCAGAGTTCTGTGCTTGCAGCTTCATTAAAATTCTGTCCTACACATCATCTGACTCACACTTTATAATCTATCAGAACACCTGTTTTCTTTACAATGGCCACGAGGCAGCTCAAAACACTGTGGTATTTAGCATTTAATAATGAGCACAAGATATGTATTTTTGACACTTTAAATTTTCTTTAGAAAAGTGCATGGAAAAAAGCCAAGTTTGAATGAATTATCTAAACTTTTGCAATTTTGTAACATGAATTTTAACCAACTTTTGAAAAAATGTGTATCAGAAAGTGCCTTCTCTTTGTCAGTGGGCTTTACGTTGGCTAACTAGGAAAGGACGTAGAGGGAAATAACTTTAAAATGTCACTGCATAAACTAATAGTGGTATAGAAAGTGTTTTTAGGAGAGTCTGTGCATTATTACTTTCCCTATTTACATACCAGTCTCACAGACACTTCATTGTAATTCTCACTCTGAGAGGAAGCTGGGAAGCTTAATGTCACTGTTAATATCTAAGTATGTTTATAATTTGGTGACTTAAGCCAGTTATGGGTCATATAAATGTATATATAGTCCATATACATAAATAACTATGAATATGAATACACATATATAGTCCTGTTCTTTTAAGTTGAGGCATTTAGAATGCGATTGCTAAATGGTCTTCAATATAGTTGTATCTATTTGGAATACAAAGGGAGGGAGAGGAGGATAATGGATGGTTTCACAAGGGTGAAAGTCTGTCACTATATTATGTAAATGAAGAAATGTCTCCTAGTGCTTATGAACTGCAATAGTTTTAAGCACTAATAGAGGACATACTGCAAGTTGATTATTGTAATCCTACAGCGTTATCTCATCAGTGAGTGGATTAAGGGAGCTCTCTCTGCTGAGGGGTCTGAATAAGCATTTTCATTTACTCCCTGCTGGGTCATTGACAAATGGAGGTTTTATCTGGGAACATTTAAAAGCATATACAGTAAACAAACCTAGGCTTCTTGCCTATCTTGGGTCCTTGATTGGATTTGTGCTATTGATATTTTGGAAAGCCTAAGGAGAAGGTGGGCATAATTTGAAAGGACATCCATGTCTTTGAAAATGTGCAGTCTGCTGACAGGGCATGCAGGTAGCAAGGATGGGTGAAGAGTAGGGACCTAGGTCTGCCCTATGAAAAGTTATTTAACAGTCTAAGTTCACTTCTCTCTTTCTAGTTGTGTTCAGATCCATACACTAGGTAATGACATTTTTCTGTCCAGTGACCAATCTTTTCTGCCCAATCTTTCTGTCCAGTGACCACCCTAATCTAGGGCCCTTGCTACAGCTAACCTTCACAACTTGGGTCTTCCTCTACTTGACCCAAATTTAAAACTGTCCTTTAGGTCCCTCCCATAGGACTCCAAGAAATCACTAACTATTCAATTTGATTATGGAAAAATCTGTTACTAACTAGAAACAGTCAGTTGGCATCATGGAATGTCATTTTTATAGGAGAAAACAGGTGGTGGCTGGTAATTTCATATAAGGCAATCAGAATTGTCTGGATCATTTGTATCGGTTAACAGGGGTTTGAATGGGAAGGACAGGGAAATGACATCTGTGATCACGTGAGGGTTCATAGGCTCTCCACGAGGCTGCACAGAGAGTCTGGATACTTGTCACATAGTCCTTCATTTAGTCCTGTAACATTCTTACAACTGACATGAAAACTGACACTGTGTACAGCTCTATGTCACATGGTGACATTCAAATGACCGAAGCAGAGCTAGGCTAACATTTATATGACTTTAAAGCCCATGTTCAGTTGTTGGTGTCTTCAGAGGGTCAAACAATGAAATGATGAGTCTGGCTCAGATGAGCCCACTGCAAGAACTTCTGGAAAGATGGAGGTAGGACACGCGAGAAACACGAAGACAGTAGTCAGGCTGCTTGTGTTTGAATTGACCTTTGGGAATTTAGCAGTCAATAGTGCTACTTTTCTTGTCAGTTTTACGCTGTGGTGTTTCTGTAGACAGTGGAGAGGACATAAAGCTTTACACAGTATAAAAGCTATCCTTTCTCAGTTCAGGGTTCAAATCCTAATGCTTTCCTCCCTCCATTGTAGACCTGGCACCTAACAGGCCTGGCACCTAACACTCCCTACTAGGCAACCATGCCCTTAATAACATTTGGTCCATACTCTCCTCTCAAGAATTCTTACTTCCTTATCTGGGTTAGAACCTCTTCAAGGCAAAAATAATGGTTTGTCCTTGATTTCTGTTCCCTTCACAGTTGTCTGAACCCTACACATGTAACAGGTTACTACAGACACATGGATTGGTCAAACTATTAAGATTCTTGATCTAAATTTCATCCCATGCCTACCTTTGAGCCTATGATAAGCAGCATCAGAGGGTACTAGAGATTTTTATCAGAAGAGCTTTTCAAATTGTTGACTCACTCAACAGGAGCACTGTTGGGTGTGCCAAACAAACATTTTTGTAAATAAGGACTGTAAGTATATAATACACAGTTAGCATATGTTGGAGGAAATGGTTCAAAAGCTGAAATTATTATATTACTTCTAAAAGGTGCAAACAATTCAAGGTATCCAAAGACCGCTGTTCCCTTTCATATAACTCTAAGCCATATACCAATAAACAAGGAATATAGTTCACTAGGAGCTTCTAAAAATGTAACCAGGTCACCTAGGTGTCAAAAGGGCTTGAAATTACTATTTCTTAAAAAAGGATTATTTTAGCATTTACTTAATAACCAACAACATACACACTGTTTCTTAGACACATGTCTATACTCTCACAATATATTTGGATTTGGAGTGGCATGTCAGATTAAATTTTACCTTAATGTTAGCTTCAGATTTAATATGATATTTATAAGATGAATCATTTAAACCTTAATGCAGGAAATGAATAAGATGTCTAAAGCAACATAGAAACCTTCCAAAGCTGAAGAATCATGTTACAAAATGTTGGGAATTAGAACCTTGATTCACCATTTTGTGAGCATAGACGAAATGAAGCCTAAACATTTAATTGAAGTTAAAATTAGAGTTAATGATACCCGATATTTAATCAACCAACGCCTTAAAATACCCAGCAAGGAGCAGTTGTGAAAGTGCACATTTGAGCTTTAAAGTATTTTGGTATTCTCTGTAGCCAGGATGTGTCTGCTTTAGATTAGATCTTATTGAGCAGTACATATCAAGATGCCTACACTTTAGATGCCCATATAACATCAAACAAAGTGGTTATGAAACAGCAGGATCTCTGCAGGGAACAAAAGATATCTCAAATAGTACATAATCAAACCTGGAAGCTGGTTTAGCATCATCAGATGCATGTTTAGATTTATATACTTTTTTTTTTTAGCATATTCATTCTCATTTGCCAGAAACAGATTAATTTCTATTCCTTCAGTAAGGGGTAAGAAGTTGGGATTGTGTAGATGGATAATAATATTGAATAGTAGTCCATATTATCCATGGAGAAAAGAAAAAGAAGAGTTGTGGACACAGGCAGATTCTTCCAGAGACAGAGTGTCCCATATACAAAAGAGGTTCTAGGAACCTCTGCAGAATTAGCATTCATAAGTCATCCATACAGTTGTCTGAACATGGTGTGTAACTTGTAACTTGGCTCCTAAGTATGTTTTCTCCCTGGTCTATCCTTTCTCTCCATCATGATGTTTTCCCTTCACTGTTCCTGCTTAACCCTGCTTCCACATGGCCTGCCCCTCACTTGACCTCTCACTTTCACCTCTAAATCTTAACTATTTCATATTCCTTGCACTAATTCAAATATCTGAAATAGTGTCTCAGCTCAGTCACTTTTTGTTGGATACTTCAACATTTAGTGCCAGATCATGTGTGCTACAAACTCCTCCGGTCTTATTAGTTAGCCAAAAATTGATGAGATGTGGGTCATTGGAAGGGTCCAGTGGCCAGTAACATGGTCACAGGGAGACCATCTGGAGGGTCTGTGCTTGTGGTTGCTCTTGCAGAGGTAACAAGAAGCAGGCATGCACCATGGTAAACAGATCTCTGAAAGTAGCTGCATTTAGACTGTGCCTCCCCTGATCATCCAAATGAAATTTTAGTTTCTTTTAAATGGACTAAGGCATATCTACTGCTTCAGCCAATAAAATCCAACTGTGTAACTACTCAGGTATTGAATATTTTCCCTTAAGATAGGATCAGTTGTATTTATATCTAGCACTTCTGAGATAAATAAATGAAACTCAAATTTTGAATATCGTTTGACTTTAAAAGGCACACTCTGGTACAGTTGGAACTCAATGTGGTGAACGTCACTGAATTTATCCAGGAGCTTTACATAAGTATTCATAATATATGGTTTACACTGGGCATTAAGAGTCAAGCTTAATCCTGTGTGTGGTGGGTTCTTGGCCAAATATCGATATGGTGTTTTAATATGCTTCTGATGGGTTGTAAAAACTCTTATTTCATGAATTAGTTTCAGCAATACAAACATTATGTACTTTGAAGGAGTTCTGGAGTCAGCAATAAAGAAAATACTGCTGTTGTGTTGGAGTATGAAATTTATACAGAATAGAGTCAAATATGATGTAGCCACCTGAGGCCTAGAAAGGTGTAAAAGTCAGTTAATACAACACTGTGTCGGTCAGCTCATTTTGGGGCATCTATGATTGCTCTAAAATAACTAGCTTTAAAGAATTTAATTAAAAGGTCCCATCCTTTATATCTATACACACATACACCAAAGAGAACACTGGTGCTCAGTATTAATTTATAGAATCCTTTGAATGCTGAAGCCTCAATTTGTATAGTATAGTCATCTTGTTCAGGTTTTAAGACCTTTCAATCTTTCTAATAACTGAGTTAGGATATATTTTCTTGAATTCTCCCTTCCTTTACAGAGTTATCAGTTGAGTTGTACCTGTCCGATTTATTTTCATACCCTTACTCCCTAGTGTACTAATTACTAATTATATCATGGCAAGACCTTTTTAGTTATGCATGAGGTGACTTGAATATTCTGGATAAGTAAGTTTGCTCATAAAAAGTCCCATTTGATGATGGACTTAAAACATCTCCTTTGCTAGATTGAGGGCTTGTCTACACTCACTTTTGAGCAGAAATGACATTCTACTAGTGTATCTCATGGTCAACCTTATTTCAGTGACTAAAAGGTAAAAGGACTCAGATGCTTACGAAAAGGAGCTAAGAGTGAAATGAGCAATGCAATGTGTGGGGTCTGAGCCTCACTTATCTGCATGGCCTTGGGTCCTTATTTTCTCACTGGTCTAATTTTCCCATTGATAAAATGAGGAATGTAGAGGACTCAATATGACATATAAAAAAATTTTAATGTAAAAGTACTGATGTCTGTAAAAGCCATAACTTTTTTTTTTTAAAGATTTATTTATTCATACAGAACTGGGGTACAGGCCAGAGATGCGGAGGATGAGAGGATTCACCAGGAACAGAGTGGGGAGCAGAACAGGCAGATGACGAAGTACACTGCTGAGGGGAGCAGCGGGTGGGTCAGGAGAGATCTGTCTCGCCATGTGGAACTCCTCCGGGGCAGGCAGGCTGGATCGAACTCATGCGGAAGTGGCTTAAGCTTCTTAGTGCTGTGCTTTAACCCGCTGCGCCACCAGGGAGGGCCCAAAAGCCATAACTTTTAACATAACAAACATCCTAGCTGAGAACATGAATGAATGGATGAATGAATGAATCAATCAATCCCAAGTAGATCCAGTCTATAGGATAGTCTGCACTTGGAGATATTGTACCTTGGGAGATTACTTTTATATCATGACTTATTCATATTTACCCAATATAAAACACTCTGTCCTAATAAAAAAAAATGAGTGCTAATGTACATACAAGTGGTGCTATGTTAGTGTCCCACAGTCACAAGGCAAAAATGCCACAAACTGGGAAACTTTAAACAACAGAAATTTATTCTCTTACAGCTCTGGAAGCCAGAAGTCTAATATCAAGAGAGCTGTTCTCCCCAGGAGGTTCAATGGGAAAATCAGTCCTTTTCTTTTCCTGTGCCAAAGATGTATTTCTTAGCTTGCAGCAGCAGAGTCTCTTCTGCTCCCCCTTTACATCACCTTTTCCACATGTGTCTCCCTCTGGTCTTTCATATAAGGACACCAGGAGGGCATTTGGAGCCCACACAGATAATCCTGGACAATTCCTTCCTGTTAAGACCACACTTACTTGCATCTTTGCCACATAAAACAATAGTTGATGTTTCACCACAAAAATCATGTTGGGATTAAGTGGGGCCACCATTCAGCAAGTGGAACAACAGGCTCTAATGAACATGTGCCTCCCTACTGGGAGACCACAGCCTTGGTGAATATTGCTCTGCAGAAATATGGGCTCTAGGTTGTCAGGTTTCCCAATTTCAAAAGAAAAGCTAGATGTCTGGATTTCATGTCTGTGCTTGTGAGTGGAATTCCCTAATATATGATATGGCTTCATTGGAGGATTAAAAAGTCTGAGTATGTATGGGCCGTGTTCTCTGTGTGGCTGTCAGTGTGCAATATCAGAGAGAGAGAATAAAATTTCCTTTGAGAGAGCTCTTGGTATACATATTCATTAACTCAACAAATATTTTTTTAGCACCTAATAGAAGAATATTTATTTTAGACTGACCAGGGGAGACCTTGCTTCTTTGAGAAAATAACTCCCAAAATGCAACTCTCATTGCTTTTGTGCAGTGTTTGCTTTCTAAATATGTTATCTATGACTGTGGCCTTCCTTGAGGTTAGTTGGACTTCATGATCCTGGCAAAAAGCTAAGAGGCAAATTCAGAATGTTAAATGTAGTTTGATCCTTGACTACCTTGGAGGTAAGACTGCTCTGCCTCTTGGTTGCCTACAGTCTTGCTCACTCTTCCATTCATTGGGCATTTACCATGACTGTCTTAATGATGATACCTTGTAGGAAACAGCTGCAGAGTCCTTCACCTGTAGACCTTCATCCCTATGGAGTCAGCACTGCTGAGTTAGGCCAGAATGTTAGAATGCCAAACTCCAATTTCATTCCTTATTGCCTGTTAAACGACAGAATTATTTAATACAGTGTTCTTGTCGCTGCATTTACATCGTGGTAAAACTGGAGCAATCAAAAGGAAAATTTAAATCCAAAAGATCTACCTTTCTAGGTTGCTTTGAGAACTAAGCAGTGATTCATGTGATATGTTTAGAGGAGTTCTTGACACATGGTGTACATTAGCTTTGCCTATTGTTTTGATCAGTATTATTTTGTTATTACCAAATATTGGTAAATGCCATTACTGTTTTATTTCCTTGTCTTGTAGCAGTGTTTCTCAAAATAGAATGTGTGGATGATTCACCTACAGATTGTGTTAAAACACAGATTATGATTCAGTGGATGGGAGGGGATCTGATACTACATTTTTAATAAGCTTCAGTCAAGCTCCCTGTCTGCAGACCCAACTTTGAATTACCTACAGAACTTTACCTGGAAAGCTTTTAAAAACTGCATAGCCCTTTTCCTTTCATAGACCCATTAAAGCCAAATCACTGGTGATAGGAACACAAAATCAGTGATGTTTTGTAACAGCTCCCCATATATCTTAGTTGGGCTGCTATAATAAAATGCCACCATGAATTGGGGGGGCCCATAAACCATAGATACTGACTTCTTATAGTTCTGGAAACTGGTAGTCTGAGATCAAGGTGCCTACATGATTAGGTTTTGCTAAGCATTTTCTTCTGCATTCCAAACTACCTATGGTACCCTCACATGGAAAAGAGAGTTCTCTGGCCCTTGAAAGGTACTAATGTAGAAGCACTACATTAATTATTCCACAAATACTCCACCTCTACATATGATCCTGTTGGGATTAGATTTTCAGCATGTGAATTAGGGGTGTGGGAGAATGCAGATAATCAGTCCATTATACCTACAGATTCTAATATGCAACCTGAATTGAGAACCTCTTTACTACTCTATAAGAATTTTCACACCCTTACAAATAACGGGGTAAAAAGAAACACCAGACCTCTCTGTTATGAATTAAATCCACACCCCACCTGGAAGAAGCTCGCAGCATAAACAATCACACTTCTGAAGTGATGCCTACGGCTAGTCTTGCAAGTATCTTATGGGAAACACAATATTTTGGTATTTCCCAACCTGGTGCTGTTAACAAGAATCATCCCTTGTTTGTGTTTGTTAATCAGCTTGATGAGCAGTTTCTGTGTCGATCTTCCCAAACTGTGTTGGCCACTTTCCAAATCAAGTGCATAAATTACACACTGCCCTCACTACAAGCTGCTCACCACCCTTTAGAATATCAGAAAGGGTTTCTTTAAATGTACAAATTTGTGTAATTGGATTACACAGATTGGCCTGATGTGACATCATGATGTGTCACAATATTGTGACATCATGAGGACATACCTTAATGTCAAGGAGTAATATTTTGACCAATAGCCAAATGTCACTTTTTTTTTAGGTCAGATTCTCCTTAATTAAGGGTCTTTCCTAGAAGAATTATTTATAGATCTTGAGCCTCCAAAAGTGCCACCCTAAGCACTCTATTCCAAGATCCAAGGAGTAACATATGGCTCAGCTCTGCTGGGATTTGCTATCAAAAAGGATGCACAAGTGTGCTGGTAATTTCCTTAGGAGAGATTAAGGAAAAATGGATTCCATGAATATGGACATTTTCCATAGGGTTGACTCTTCTATGGGAAAGACACCCTGTATACTTGTATGGTCTCATGAACCTGGAACCTAACGAGCCATTCCATCTTTCTCTTCTTTTGATATGTACCCATGGAAATTTTTCACTGAGTAACACTTTTTAACTGAGACCCTTCTAAATTCTCAGGTCAGCAACTATACTTTAGAAATTGCCTTGGACTTGAAATTCCTGGCAGGTTGTAGTCCTCTTTTGAGGATATGAAGGAGAAATCAGATGAAGAAGCCAATAGTAAAACCTGTTGTAATGCCTAGTCAATATTTTCAGTTATTATGTGATTTGATTGAAATTATTAGAATATAGTTTGTATTATTTTTATTGTCATCATTATTTATTTCTAGATATGTCCATTTATTAGTTCCTAATAAGTGCATGGAGTTGGGGGAAAATGTGTTTTTATGTATATTCAGGTATTTATACATTTTTTTTAAAGATTTATTTTATTTGTACATACAGAGCTGGGGTACAGGCCAGAGGCTCAGGGGCGGTGAGAGGCTTCACCAGAAACAGAGTGGGGAGCAGAACAGGCAGATCTACAAAGTACACTGCTGAGGGGAGCAGCGGGCAGGTCAGGAGAGGTCTGCCACGCCATGTGGTCACCTCCGGGGCAGGCGGGAATCAAACTCATGCGGAAGTGGCTTTAGCTTCTCACTGCAGTGCTTTAACCCGCTGTGCCACCAGGGAGGGCCCTATTGATACTTTTTTAATGGCCAGCTCACCTATCAAGAATGAAAGACCTGCCATAGAAGGACTTTATTCATAGCCTTGTAAACAAGAAGAAAACATGAACAATGTCCACTCTTTTCATAACAGCTTCTTTTGCATTAATGAACAACAACAAGAGACTTTTATTACAGGGCCCCAGTGTTCAAAAATGCCTAACTAGGTCTATAGTAAGTAGATAAATTTGGAAGAGTAGAACAAAAGGCAGTTTATCCTTGAAAAATTATCCAGAGTGTAAATACCTGGTCAGCTACCAGTGTTATAACTGTCTGTGTACCAATTCCTATCTATTTAATAAATGACACACATACATATACACACACCTGGAAAAGAAGGATGAAATATTCTGCAACAGATTGCTGATATGGGAGTAGTAGGAGCACATCCTTCTGGATCTTCAAAAAATGTTCTGTAACATGCTGAATTTCTACTTGTATAATGAAACAATAACAATCAGTAACAAATGCTGAATGCTTTGGAAATGCAATTTGTTTGCCTTTTTTCAGCTTGTTTACACTTTATGATTACTTCATAGTTCACACTTATTATTGCTTTATAGTTTTGCTTAAGAGTTATTTTATGAAAACCAATATACTAAAAAACAAAAAAAAAACCCTTTTCTGGATCTTTAGGAAGTTAGATGCCTTTTCTTATTACTAGCCATTGACTAATTGATTGGTTCATGCCCTTTATCATAGATAATGCCTCTCTATTAGCATGCACTTGGAGTCTGTTTCTAGAATAAAATTTCAGCTAGTGTTTGTGGAAATCTGTTCCTGAGATGTCCATAGATCACTCTCAGTCAGAGAAGTAAGATCATGGAATCTTACTTGAATATTTATGTTTGTGTTTCCAAGGACACATTCTCTACCCTTACATGACCCACAGTACATCAAAACAAGTATGGAGTCCACATGGATTCAAATGCAATCAATCCTGTGTCTGCTGAACACAGACATTAAGAATGAACTCTCTGGAAATAAAGGATCTTTGATAGAGACCCCCATACACCCATCATACTCTCTTCTCATCTGCTCTCCTCACCATGTACTGATAGAAGGGGAGACTTACTATTTACAAAGGTGGGCAACAGAAACCTTGTATTCCTATATGGGGAAAAAAATCCTTCAATATAACACTTGGATATAAAAGTGCTATTACTGAAGTATTTTTAGACCCTCACACATAGACAAACACAAAGAATCATGTTTGCTAGGTCTGAAGATTCAAAAAAAGAACAGCGCCCCCATTCATAATGTGTCATATCAGCAGACACTCATAAATTATAATTATAAATTGATAAACAATTTGGAAATTTAAATCTCATCACATTATTTTTTCATCCCATAAATTAAAATGGCTACATATGATACTATGTTACTTTCCTAAAATCTCCAGAGAAATTTCATCATTCCTGGGGGAAGGAATGAAAAAAAAAAAAAAACTGAGTTCCGTCAAGTTCATGAAATGATTTTTAATTAGCCCATCCAGTATTCAGCATTTGCTTTGATAGGTATAAAAAAAAATCAGTCTTCTGACAAATTTCATATTGCTTTTTTTTTTATTTAGATAAACTTCAATAATTAAAGTGTCCAGGGGAAGGCTGACAGTTGGGAGGACTGTGACTTAGGAAACAATCTTGAATAATTCCATGTGACAGTAACCTGCAGTAACTGGGGAAAAAAAAATAATTACTACCATAATAATAATAATAATAATAATAATAATAATAATAATAAATTAGATAAAATGGTGAAAACAAAAGGAAGTCATTTCCTTGCAGGGCCCTACCTCATTGGGAAACTAGAATGATGTATGATGTTTGGTCAAGAGTCTGCTTCTTTCTCCTTCGTAGAAGAAAGTAATGGACAAAAGTGTGGTGTCGAGCCTATTCAGAACCCCAGCTCTATACTTTTATCTTTGTGTTCACTTGGCTAAATTTCTTCACCTAACACTGAATAATTTCATCCTAAAAGTTGAGTTATGATAATACCTACTTGAGAAGTGTGTTGAGAGGATCAAGTGAAATTACACATACAAAAGTCTTACTCAGCACGTGGCACACAGAATGTGAGCTGTCTCTGCTTGTCTGTGTCGGGGGAGGCCAGCCTGAAACTTGTCCTGAACGTCTTTCTTTGAATGCACTGTATCATATATGATGTTTACTAGGTGTCCAGCATTATTTTTAGCTGCCTGATATTACTTGCGTATTAAAGTAATTTTGATTGAGTTCATTGTGATGAATTTCTGTAAGCTCTTTACGTTCATGTTTCTCCTTGTGTGTTTATAGTAAAGGCAAGAGTCAATTAAGAAGTCTTGTCTCTTTTCATCTGGAGAACTGTTTTCTTCATACAGGATTATATATAGTAAGCCATAGTAATTAAACAAATGAATGAATGTTTTTTCAATGTTTTTATCAGATTCTCAGCTAGAGAAAAAAACAGTCAGGCAGCAGTAGTTTTCGTTCAGCTTGCTCCCTTGTCATTTGAGCCAGGCTCTTGGCCCTCCCTCCTATGTACCGAGTACTCTGAAGTCCTTGTTCCAGTCATCTCGTTAATCAGTAAAGAAATGGAACATGATATTTGGGGGTTTTCTTAAGTCCTGAGATAACCTGTGGTCCGGGGACTTTAATGTGACTCTAAGTAAAACCCATCCTCATGCTTCATGGGTGATAGCGTCTCTTCTACATTACATCCTCATGTGTTCACCTTAAGCATGTAGTAGAATCTGCATGTCTTTCAGGTATCCTGCATGTATCTGCAGCCTGGATTGTCTGAACGCATGGAGTAAGCCCAGAGAGAGAACTGAGATGAAGGTTAGTTGTGATAGGAAGAGCCTCCAAAACCTTGAAAACTGTGAATTTACATGGACAATCACGTAAAGAATTCATTGGGTTTTGTTGATTAGTACAGAAATAATGACTAATGGGTTAGCTTATAAAAACACAAAACAAAAATCACAACTTTAAGTTAAATTCTCCAAATTCTAGCTATATTTGCTTAAACATTTTAACTCCAAAAAGCCTGTAACAAATGATAGAAAACACAGTGTCAGAGATTTCAGCATCCCAGCTCCCAGGAGAGACCTCATTCCAACATGTTTAAAACTGGTGAGTGGGCTAGAGAAGAAAGGATTGGCTATTCTTTGACAATTAAATGAATTGGGTGCTGCATTACAATCGATTGTTAGGTACCTTCTCTATGGTGAAGAAAAATCTTTCCTGTCCTCTGACCACTTTGGGGAAAGTAGTCCTTTGTATTAAGCAGTATTAAATGTGTCCTACTCTTGCTCAGAGTGATCTGCAGGACAAACTGCTCTCAACCCAAAGTGAGATGCAAAGGGTGACTGACATTAGAAACCTTTAAACCTTCGCATAACCAGGACATCCGTTTCTCTGGTAATTCATTATTTTATAGTTTATGAAAGAATGGACGTTTTCTTAAAAAATCAGTTATCAGACAGATAATTTGAGAAATACTGCAATGAATAGAATTAGAAACAAAGGATAAAAAGCATGAGCAGAATCGAGGAAGAGAGTCTAGGGTTGGTGTGTGAATACTGGTGTGTCAGGCCATTTATTTAGTTCGTGCTGTCAGTTTGGCCCAGAGCTTCATACTTTCCTTCCTTTGTATCTTTTAATCCTCCAGGATCTCTGTGTAGTGGGTGCATTTTAGTTCCTTCTTTTGGGCCCAAAGTGGATTTTCTGACAAAATGGCAGTTATCCGAAGAAAGCCCCGATTTAAGTTTTCACTCTCATAGCATCGATCCTGTGTTGTCAAAATGGGCTGGTGATCCGTGAACAAAGTTCCTTCCAAGCCCTGCCAGCGCAGAACAATCCGCCGCCTAGCTCAAGAGTCCCATTCACGTGGAGGCCAGGCTCCGCGGCACTGTTTAAGAAATTGGCAAATTTACAGGCCGGCCACCACCGCCTTTCTTTCCAGTGGGGAAGCAGCTTCTTTTACAGCAGGGGGACTTGGCTGTCTGTTTGCTGTTCCCCTCAAATGCAAGTGCTGCTGCATGTCACAAATGGAAGTAATATCATTTGAAGTAGTCCCGCTAGAAGCCCGGGAGCAATCTAACCGCATTAACTCCTCCATCTGAGTGGAGAAGCTGAAGAGGGTACATGGGGCGACTGAGCAGAAGTGAAGAAAGCAGCGCCGTGATACACAGTCCATGGCAGCAAGGAGCCAGGGAGCCTAAAGAGGCTTCACTTACTGCCTTCAAATAAATGGACACCAGAGTATCACAGCACATCGAATATTCTGTTACCAGTCTTGGTAAACATTAGAAGTGGCTAAAACAGGAGCTTCCTTTATTTGTGAGGGGTTTCTAATGTGTGGCCCTACCCTCATCCCTTATGCCCTAGATGACAGCTGGCTCAGGCACAGGATTACCCTATATGTGTTTCTACTGTCGATTTCAAGCACTAATTGTCCTTTATATTACTTTCAAAGAACAAAGTCTTTTAGAAGCAAATAAACTACGGTGCACAGACATTGAAGTATTTTTCTTTATCATAATAGAAATCACCCAACAAATTATCCTGTAATGACAACTAGATCATACTCCTTTCTGCACTTGAACTCTGGTGCCCTCGTTATCCATTATCCAGCACATTGCCTTTTCACAGTCCTGGGAATGCTGTGACTTAGGTCACATACCCTAGGTATGGAGGGGAATAAAGTACCTCTCCCTAGGCCATGCAATTATTCAGTACATGTCCACTTACAATAATTTTCTCCAAACATGGCTATTAAACTGCCCTGAGTGATATGCACGGTATCATTCAATCTCATGTCCACTCAATGGATAGAAGCTGTGATTTTCTGCAGGTGCCAGTGAGGAAACTGAATATTAAAAAGTTAAGTAACTTGCCTAAGATATTGGGACCATGAGAACAGTGGTCCATTGATACTAAAGTTTTTATTAGTTTTCTAAAGCAGAAATATTTTAGTTGCAATTCATTGGAATTGAAGATATATGTGTGTGCTTGTGTGTGTGTGCAGTCTAGGCTAAATTGCCTACAAATATGATAGGAGATAGATGGTTAGAAAAACAATATGACTTTTCCAGCTATTAGATGAGCATCAACTAGGCATCTCATGGCTATAATTTCTCTGGGGCTAAGAATACCCATGGGGACCTGAGATAGAGTAATTCTCTGAATAGAGAGAGAAAGTAAAATTGCCATTCCAGGTGGAGGTGCCAGTGTGTGCAGTGTTCCTTGTGTATTTCAAAGAACCAGGGATCCACTTTAATGGAATTCAAGAAGACAAATCTCTCAAGGGAGGAAGGGACCTTTGAATTTGCAAATTTAACACATAAAAACTTAGGATACCCAGTTGAATCTGAATGTCACATAAACAAGTTCTTTTTTTTTAATTCCCCATGGTGTGCCCCAAGAAAAATTAGTGTTTATGTGAAAGTCAGGTTTAACTGGCTTTTCCCTGTATTTTACCAGGGAGTCCCATGTGGAAGGCAGTTGGACTTAAATTTCAGTGAGAACCAATTGAAGGGCATTCGAGCAATGGAGTGATATGATGAAACAATTTTTAGGATGTCTAGTTTGGTGTGCTAGAGAGAGGAAAGGCTGTGAATACGGGCATTAACTGTAATGGTCTGCAGGTAATGTAGGTAAGAACTGATGAGCTTGCCCTTTCTTCCTACCTTCTCTCAAACTGTCTTGTTTGTCCACACTGGCCTGCTAGCCCTTATTTCTGACACCATGTATATCATTGGGAACTCTTGAAGGTGTGAGCAGGAACCCTTTAGTCCACCACTTCCCATGTCTGAAGGATAGTTTCATCTTAATATAATTACTTCTTTTTTGCTTTTTCTCTGTTTTAAGTTATGAGCTATGTTGTTAATGTGGTCATTCTGGGTTAAGTGAAGTCAGCATGAAAGTAGTTATCTGGCTTCTTTCCTAGCCCAGGTGTAGAACTTTTAAATTTCAAATGACTTTCCAGTTTCCTTTTCTGTGTGTACTAGTAACCTTCAGTTGTACCCAATTCAGAAACTTCCAGTGGAGGCCCCAGGAGGTCTACAGCACGAGTCACTGACCTTTGAGAGGAAGGGTGGGTTCCCTGTGCCTTTGACCTGCTGTCCACTCTGTAGCTCAAGTAGGGGGGTAAAGTCACTCAGGCGCCCCCTTTTGCTTTTCTTCCTACCTCAGAACATTGCTTTGAGAGTAGGGGAGTGGGTGAAGGTAGCATTGCAGCCTGAGAAACCAGAAGTCTAGCAGAAGACCACACATCGAAGACATAACATTAAAACAAACCCAAATCCTGCTTAAAGAAGAGCCAAAGCCACACAACAGGAAACCTTACAAACATGAGAACACGCTTAAGATTGATGTTAAGGCATAATAAGCACTGGAGTCCATGAATGAGAAGTGAGCTGGCAGGCTGGCTCAGAAGCACAGCCTGCACAGGGCAGTACAGAATGATTGGCCCAGAGGGAAAGTAGGCTGGAAATCTAATTCCTAGTCCCCTTGCCGTGCAGTTTGTTTGACACAGTTTGCATCTGAGAAGATACTCTTTCCTTATTAGCGTCTAGGTTCCCTGTAAGCTGGGACTACAGAGAGTAAGGTCAGAGTCCTGGCTAGTTGCCAAACAATATGCTCTTATTTTTTAACCACCCTGTGTCCAAATCTCTTTACCTACAAAATGGGAAATAATAGTGTCTAGCTAGGCTCATGTTGAGGGTTAGTAGGGTTGACAAGATTAAAAAAAAAAAATGTTTAGGAAAATAGCTTAAATGAATAATTACCACTGTCATGAAGACCCTAAAACCAGAATACTGTCTATGCAGGTCTCTTTAGGATTCATAAAAAAGTCCTGGAAAGCAGATTCAGCTTCAGAAATAGCAGAGCTTGGCAAGCTTTTCCGATGAAGGACCAAATACTAAATATGCAAGACTCCAAGGTCTATAGTGTTGCAATCCCATTCTTTCTTTAAACTATACAAATGGGAAACTTTATGCTTAGTTTATGGATCATATCAAAACAGACTACTGACTAGGTTTGGCCTAGGCCTGTAATTAGCTGACTCCTGATAAAGAATTCAAAGTGGACAAAGGTTTATTAGTTTGGATATGAGGGATTCCTATGACTTTAGCATGGAGCCAGACAGATATAGGGAGAACTCATGAGTTACTGACCCAAAAACTTCATACCAGCCCCTAAAGCTGGTGAAAGTGTAGACTTTAATTTGTCTGGCTAGAAGATACAGATCAGATGCTCAAGCCCAATCAAAGATCAGTGTGCCCACAGCCTCAGTTCATACTGTTGAAAAGATTTCAAGAATTTTTTTTTTTTTTTTTTTTTGGTGCTGGATTTCTTCATTTACAAAAGGTGGAGAATGATGTTGTCAGAATAAATGAGACACTGTATATACAATGCAGGTATTAAAATGCCAACTATATAATGAGGATAATCTCCTGATGGTTTAATGTCACCTTTGTCAAAGTGCACTTAGCTATCACTTCAAATTGTTCTGTCAATATTTAGCATTTTCAATGAAAGGGAAAATTAAAAGTTAGAAGGATAGACTAGGCCACAGTTGAGAAATGCTAGCTGCTGCTATCAGGGAAACTGTAGTTATCTCAGAATAATGATGATGCTTTTTTGTTTATTGATAATTTCTCCTGAAAATGTCACCACCTCTACCTCTGAGCATGTAAGCCTTTGCTCACAGCCCTGTAAGGGGCAGGTTTGCAGAGAGGGACCCTTGCCCCCTTCCATCTTCCTAGTCATGTTGCAAAGGTTAAAGTCTCAGGTAATCTTTGGAGAAAGGTGCTATTATAGATCAGGGGGGTGTCATTAGTGTGGAATATATCAGGATGATTTTCAAATATAATAGAGATTTTTTTTAAAGATTTATTTATTTATGCATACAGAACTGGGGTACAGGCCGGAGGTGCAGGGGTGGCGAGAGGCTTCACCAGAGACAGAGTGGGGAGCAGAACAGGCAGATCGAGGAAGTACGCTGCTGAGGGGAGCAGCGGGCGGGTCAGGAGAGGTCTGCCACGCCATGTGGTCTCCTCCAGGGCAGGCGGGAATCGAACTCATGTGGAAGTGGCTTTAGCTTCTCAGTGCTGTGCTTTAACCCGCTGCGCCACCATGGAGGGCCTATAATAGAGATTTTACAAAAGACACCAGGCAATTCATGCTGTAACATACCTCTAAATACACTTGCAGAAAAATAAGCATTATTAACAAAGTTGTGATTTTGAACTATAAAACAAACAGAAGCTGACTGACCAGTCAATCCATTAAGAGAGGAAGAAACGTTTTTAGACGTGTGGAGTTACATGAGAGCACACAAAAACGGAAGTTTCCCATTACTAGGCAGTACTTCCAGACCAGTCCTACCTGTCCACGTCTCAGTTGTCTCCTCAGCAAAATGGGACAGTTGTACCTAACCTGGCAAGTGACAATGATTTTTGGCAGACTGTCTTCAGGCAAATATCCGTGAACCCATAATGATAAGCTCAGGCAGCAAATGCCACAGGTAAATGAAAACCATATATGAGAACACATGCATTGTTGGTAAGGTGATTTTAAATAACTGAGATATATTTATTCTTTATCTTTGAAATGAGGTTCGGAATTCAGTTGGTACAGTCACATCAAATACTTTGAACTAGATACAGTTTAAATAGGCTTATTTGAGCAACATACAGAATGTGGATCATTTCCCAGGTCTAGCCAGTAAGTGCTGGATTGACTGGTGATGTCTTGATTGGGTATGATTCCCCTCGATTCATGTGTCTGTTGTTGGTAATTAAAAGCTGTCTGGTTGTATTCTCATTTAACGATAAGTGAAAGGGTAATGTCTGCCAGACTTTTCCCATTAGTTTGGTGTTTGCAACAGTGCCGAGCCTTGGGAGTTCCGTGAACTATAAGCTGAAGATATTGGTATCTGAGTCTCCATGTAGATTGTGATTCGGTGTTTTGCATCAGTAGCTGATAATCCATCTCAAAACCAGTTGGAAAATAATCCCCACTATAAATGGATAAATTGGCATAGCTGACCTTAGTCTCTCATTCCAGCTCTGAAAAATAGAAATCTCTGTGAATAGGTAGAAAATGATGTCTATCAACTGTAGTTTCCACAGGTCCCTGAATCCAGTGTAAATGCTTAATTTTACACTGAAAGGAGAAACCCTATCGAAGAAGCAGGAGACAGAATGATAACCTCCCCCTAGTCTCCATTGGTTTTGTTCTGATTCTTGGAGTTTTCCCTTCATTAGGGTTTTAATCATCTCGATCAGCATTATTATAATCACAAAATGTCAGCCTAAGAAAATGATAATCTCCTCGTCATTATGTTTCAATGTCACCTTTGTCAACTTGTGCTTAGCTATCATTTTAAATTACTGTATCTATGCTGTAATTAGATATAATTTGTGATATGACCAGCATTCACAGGTGAGTGGTTTTTCAAAAAATCCCACACCATCTGAAATAGTTTATTATTATAAATCTTTTCTTTCAGAACCAAATATGTTTCATGTGTGCTTTCACTTGAGAGAGATTCCAAATCAAAATGTTACATTTTATGAATACAACATGACTTAATATTTATGTCTTGAATATCGCAGCCTCTGTATGTAAGTCCGAAACACTGAAATCTCTACCCCACTCTTTTTTTTTTTAACTAAGATGGCAAATGGAGGTTTCTTAGAATTGTCATCATGCATGCAATTAATGAAATTCAAATGTCTCTCTTTTACTACTCAAATTTCTTATTGAAATTGACCATTCTATAATGATTTCTATTATTTCATTGCACAGAATCATAGGTTTAAGATATTTTCCATTCTATTAAGTTTTCTTTTTAACCAAGATAAGATTAAGGTGTAAGAGCAGAAGAAAAGTGATGATTTAAAGAAAGGTTTTCCACATTCCCTATGGGGACGAGGAAGTCTAGGTTAAAATGTAGGACTGGCTGCTGAAGCATAAAAATGATTCATGAAATATGACATCTCTTTAACATTGAGGAAAGAAATGCTTTCCTTCATTGAGTGCTTTCTTCCATATGCAAAATATTGACGCATCCCTATTATATCAAACAAAAACTTTCGTTCAGAGAGATAATTTTATAGAGCGACTGGTATCATGTGATCTTATTAATATTTATGAAATATGATAATAATATGGAAAAGGGGAAACTGGAATACAGCCCTATCTTTCTAGACCCTATTCATTTCAGCTTCAAAATGTTTTTTCATTTCACACATCAGACGCTAATTAGCAAATATCTAATTAGTGTTAGAAGATTAATCGCTCATGGGAGTTGTGGAGGCTTTGAGCTTTCATGCATGCAAAAACAGTGCCACTTTAGGTGCATTTGTTAAGGTACAGTAACTTTAAATGATACAACTTTTATTTTTCTTTGAAAAAATTTAAATTACAGCAATGGAGTAAATTTAAGCTCATGTAAAGAAGACACAATAGAAAAAGGCAAAAAAGTGACCTCATCGAGAACCACATTTTGAACCTGGCCCCAAATGTTAGAGAAGAACCTGCATTATGCATTACGGGGAACCCTCCTGAAGAGTCAGAATCATAAAATTCAGCCTCTGACCTACAGATGCTTTAGGAATTAGAGAAGGGGGCAGTCCGTAAGGACCTCAGAAGCAAATTCAGCTGATCATGTGGTTTTGCATGTATATAAACTTAAGAATGGTTTGTACAGTTTTGAATATTTGGAAAAGAAAAAGAGAGATAAATAAAGGAAAAAAGATGATATTTCCTAACACATGATTCAAATTTCAGTGTCCATAAAAGAAAAGTTCTGTGGAGACAGTCACAGTCCTTCATTGAGACACTGTCTGTGACTGTCTGTGTAGGCAGCTTCGCCTACAGTGATGCCATTGGGTGGCTGGTACAGATACCAGAGGGCCCCCAAAGCCAAGCACATTTACTCCCTGGCCCTTTTCAGAAAACAATTTGCTCGCCCTGGATTAAAAACTAAATAGTTTTATATAATAGAGCTCTTTGGTGAGTCAAATAGACCCAATATCAGACCCATCATTCACTAATTGAGTGACTTTGGATAGGTCATTTATAAATGGTGCGTCTCAGTTTATAATATAGGAATTATTAAGCTCTTCATAAAATACAGGAATTAAGACTTTTAAGATTAAATGGGGTTACTTAAGTAAGTGCATTCCTTAGGACCAGCTTCGTGGTAGGTAATCAGTAAAAGTTACTCCCCGGGGTGTCATCCCCTCCTAGCTACAAAATAAAGTGGTTTTGGTTTTGTTTTTGATTAGCTCTTCTTCTCACCCTATTTAAAAAGGTTTCTAAATGGAAAGGTGAATGGCCCAGAACTGGGAACAGTACTTTTTAAACACTTTATGAAGAAGATGGAAGAAGGTAGAGATACTAAACTAACCTGATCTCCCTGGAGAGCTTTCAGCTTCTAATAATATGGCACTTTGTCCTCATCTTGTCCCCAGATGCCCTTCAACATCAATCCCTTCTTCTATAGAAGCTGAAGGAAGGAAGTAGCCAGGAAAAAGCCATTGTGAATGAAAGTTCCAATGATGTTGTTCTAATTTTTTTCTCATAAAAATCTGTTTATACCAAATTCCTATTTACAATTCATAGCTGTCAGTTCTTTCATTTAAGTACACACATATTAAATTTATTGACTGTATCCTGCTGAGTTAATGATGGGTAACTCATTAAATGCCACAGGAAGCCTATCTTTTATTAGGAAAATTTGTTGTATACTTTTTTAAAGGGTGAGGTACTTTTTGAGGGCTAGGGTAAAATGAATTTTTTTTTCAAATTCTAAGTTGAAAAATATCTGCAAAATATCTGAAGATAGGATGGCCTCTACTTCATCCCATATTGTTTTCTAGCAGCATTAATACATTTTTCTGAAACAACATGCATTAGGAAAATATCCCAAAGTTACATTGAATGATATCTAAATCAGTAATTTAGGAAATAGAGTCACAGTCACACATGGCATTTACTCACATGCTGTCAAATATAAACAGAAATTGCTGTCACCAGTGTCCATGGTTGGGGAAGAACAAGGACAGTCTGGAATATACACAATGTGTATTTATGGTGTCCACTGTGACTGGATGCACCCTGGTGAGTGGACAAGTGGCTTTGAGGAAGAGTGGTTGCAGTGATTTGGAGGTGATGGGGAAGGTGACAGTGTAAAAGGGAAAGGAACTACTATCATTGCATGAGGTGGCCAGAAGCTCTAGACCTCTCCCATCAAGATGGGTTATCAGCATCTTTTAAAATGCCAAATAGAGAAGAAGAATGAAAGTGATTATAAGTACAAATAGAGGAAATTGTTTACAGGAAAGAATCTTCACATGAAAAAATGACACTCGCAACCAGGCAGGTGGCTTGTCACATTTTCCAAGAGCCTCTAGGTATGTGAACTCCATTGAGATTTATAAAACCACCAGCTCCCCCTCCCACCCCCCCTCAGAGTTCACCATCAGATCTTTCCTTGATGTCTATGGATCTGTAAACCATTTGAATAAGAAACAGCTGGAACAGGGGTACAGATTCCTCTCGCTGTCTGCTTCCAGCTGAATCTCTGAAGGGTCAAGCCCTAGAAGCCAGATGTTAGTGACCTTCTTAGGTGATTCTTAGCATCTAAAAGTGTGAGAGGAATATCTTTGTGCCATTTCCAAACAAAAAATAATCTATTGTTTTTGCTGCATATGGTTTGCATTGTTTTTATCTATCCCTACATACGTAAAGCCACCTATCCTGCAATTTTTGGTGGTTTTCTCACCAAACAAGAACTTTACCTGTACCTACCATTGCATTCTGTGGTGCATCTGTGTCAACCACAGATAATTTCCGCATTGGAAATGTGAATGCTTTTATAGACAGGACTGATTTTGGAGTGAGTCACACAAGATGCCAAATAATATGAGATCAATGATTGCTTCTTTCTGGGCACTAGGCAACCCCAAAATTCAGGAGATTGGGGTTCACTGAACAGATTTACTGGGCTTATGTGGTATGAGTCATCTTTGGGCTTGATTAGGATTGGTTGTAAGTCAGAGATTCCCAAAGCATTCTTAGCATCCTCTGGCAGTTGACTAGGAATGACAAGAAGACATCATTCCAGAACAAACACATCAAAAGCTACAAGAATGGGGCTTAGCAACCTGCTTTAATATCCTTTGGGTGATAGTATGAGCTCAAGCTTTGCTTTAAAGGCATCCCAAAGAAGGTCTCACCTCTATCCCACATGGTCTCATTCTTTCCATGGTTGGCTAGGCTTCCTCACAATCCAAAGGGCCTAGACAGGTACAAATGCCTCTTGAGGTCCAGACTCAGAAGACGTACAAAGTCATTTGTTACACATTCTATTGATTTGAGCAAATCACAAAGGCAGACAAAGTTCAAAGGGAAGGTACCATTCCTTTTGAGAGGAATAACAAAATCACAAAGCAAAGAGACATGTGTATAGGAATGGGAGCAACAATTTTTTGGCCATTTTTGAATATAATATATCATCGTGAGTAATTGAATATAGTTGAGTCCTCATCTTCAATAAGCTTAGCCATTGTTCTCCTACAGGATGTTTCCTGTCCATCTGAAATACAGTGTTGTTGATATAAGTGTCCCAGGTTGTCCATGATGATCAACACAAAAGAGGTGACTTCAAAAAATAGAAACTCACATTTCTGGAGTCCAGAAGTCCAAAAGCAAGGTGACAGTGGGACTGTTATATCTGAAACCTTTAGAGCAGAGTCATTCCTTGCCTCTTCATAGCTCCCTAGCTTGCCAACAATTCTTGATGTTCAGTAACTTAAGTAGCAACACTCCAATCTCTGCCTTTCTCATCACTTAGTATTCTCTGTGTTTTCACAACATCTTCTTATGAGTTCAGTCATCATGGATTAAGGGTCCACCCTTTTTGTTTATGACCTTTTCTTCACCAAGCTAATTATGCCTACAATGACTATTTTCAAATATCATCATATCCGGAGTTACTGTGGGTTAAGACTTCAATACATCTTTCAGAGGGGCATAATTTACACATATCTACCTCGGTATCAATTGTATATTTGACTATATTTTATAATTCTGAGAATCAAGAAGTAACTCTGTGCTGGGAGGAGGGCTAGATGTCAAAGAACATAATTCATCTCTTAATTCACCACAGGGCTTTGTATATTTGACCCTCCAGTGTGAATAGATACATAAATATTTCATGGTTTAGTGATCTTCTGGACATAGAGCCCATGAGAGAATGTCAGCAAAGAATGTGATACTTATAATGTTATGATGGAAAAGCCGCAGAAGATACTATCTTCCTGAGCTGTGTGTTTTTAAGTATCCTATTACACAGAGTGGAAATCAATGGCCCCATTTAGCATAATAATATCAGGGGCACATTTAAAATATCAGGTTATAGCTTGAAAATAATGATAACTGCAATAGGATATATGTTGTTTCAATTATGTAAAGGACTGATTTTACATCATCTTCCCTGGAACTTACCAGAGTTACTTCTATTCCGTCATATCTTTTATGTAATGAGACATTGGGTTTTAGAAAATTTAGACCTGCTTATGTATGTACATATAGCTACAACTATATATACATTCATTTATTCATCATTCATTCTTTCATTCTACATATGCGTACTGAGTACCTACAAGGGGATAGGCATTGGGGAATCAGAAATAATGAAGTGATTTTTTGCACTGTCCTCATGGAGCTGATATTCAAGAGAAAGATATAACATTTTAAAATAGCAAATATACAACAAAAAATGTAATTTCAGGCAGTAAAATGTGCTGTAAGGAATGTACATATATTGGGGGAATAGAATTATTATTCATTCAAATAACTCTAGATGGCATATGAAGGCATGTTGTATAGTATTTTTTTAGTCTAGTAGCCTCTGAATATCTGGTCCATCATTACCAGCATTGATGCAGTCATTGTAACAGTCATTGGAAATATTCTTTAGTTGATTAGCTTAGAAAATTGAACCTGTGTCTGTTGTTAGGCTGTATAACAATCACGGCTTTTGGATCCTGAGAAACCTGGATTTGAGCAGAGTTGTTGAGGATTGGCATTCTCTGAATTTAGTAATTATTCCCAGTAAGTGATGGTAATAATGTCTCATTCTTAGGTCGTTGTAAAGTTTATATGAGATGATACATGTGGCCATGCCAACTGTGATCTTTAGCAGATAAGTACTTACCACACAGTTTTACATGTTCATTTTGTCTTTTTCAAGTAATTTGTTCCTTTTGGTGATTTTTTAAATTGGTCACTTAGCAACTAGGCTTCTGAGGAGAAAAACAGTCAAAGATCCTTTTCTTTAAAGCAATACCACTCAAGTTCTAGCACTCAGAAAACATTGCTGGATAAACATTTTCAGAAAGTTTTGTTAGTCTGTGAAAGGACTATGAATGCTTTGGTGGTGGGTGTGCTGTGGTCACATACCTCGGAGAAGGTGTGAACCATTTCCTAAATCACATACAGTGTTATAAACCCGTGTTACCTCAGCTGTGGGTGTGTGTGTGCATATAAAGAATCTGGGTCCATATAAAGAATCTGGATGCATGTAAATATATGTATGTGTGTGTGTGT
>NW_004567127.1:22635761-22730810 GCF_000260355.1 Condylura cristata | reverse complement strand
GGCGGGTCAGGAGAGGTCTGCCATGCCATGTGGTCACCTCCGGGGCAGGCGGGAATCGAACTCATGAGGAAGTGGCTTTAGCTTCTCAGGGCCACCAGGAAGGGCCCCTATTCTTCTTCTATTATTTACACAATCCACCACCACGTTGTCTAGGCTGCTGGTGGCAAGCACAGCAGAATTAAGTGATTTGTATCACTTACTGTAGAGCAAAATATGGACTGTCCTCTATTGCTGTTATTTTAATATCAGAAGCTAGTCCTTGATTTCTCAGTATTTTTACATTAAATGAGTCATTGTCTTCTTTCCAGAAGACATAACCCCCCATCAACCTAGTCTGCCAAAGAAACCTAATAATGTGAACTTTGTAGCACTGAGGTTTTAGTCCCTGACCAGAAAGGAAATCTTCATTCAAGCAATGGAGTCCTCTGTGAGCTCAGATTTTCCCTAGATGACTAACACTAAGTTTTTGCTAACTGCTGAACTGAACATTTACGTGACAGAAGGTTGCACAGAAGGTAAATATTCTTTGAGATGTAAACCTAAATTAGGAAGGAGCGGGTAGGGTTGATCGTGAATGGGTGCCTGCATTTGATAGTCTCATGATTTAGGTGTCCTACAGAGAGATGTTGGCAGGGATTTGAGTTAAGAAAGGGAGGGGGGGCACTCCTCAAGGCAAAAATAATGACAAGTATCAGATATTCCATGGGCCATTGGCTTTATTCCACATGCAAAGATTGAACTAATCTCTCTGTCAACTTCAGTGTGCTAATTTATAACGTAATACTCTTAGGCCATATTTCTGTCCCCTTCCCCATAATTGACACCTCAGTCATCTTGCTGGCTCCCTCTGCTGGTGATCTGGGCACAGAGTCAACATCTAACTCACCTTCAAAGGGGGGAGCCACTGTGATTGTCCTTGGTACCTTCATAACAAATCAGTTCAAGGCACAGGGGCATTCAACTAAGACTTGAAGTCCACTTAGGTTGCTAGACCAGCAATCTATTTAGCAAAAGCTCTGAATGGAGGTACTTGCCCTCCAGGATCCATTAGGGACAATGGCAGTGACATAAGGGACACATGGTTTTGTCATTATAAACCCTTCTCAGACACATTAATTTTCAAGAACATTTTGAAAATATCTATCTAATATTTTCCCCTTTTTATCATAATGAATTTCATGCCTTCAATAGGGAATCTACATTGGCTATAAATGTTGAACCTGCAATAGAGAATAGACCCTTTAGGTGCTTAAGAGTTTGCATAATTTAACATTGTTCTAGGCCACATGTCTAATTATAGCTCTTACAATACTCTCCAAAATCCAAAGACGTGGAAATGCCCACTAAGTTCACTTTCTCTTTAACTTTTTAATTCTTATGTTTCTTTTATCATATTCCAACATATTCAATCTTTCCAACTAAAGGGGTAAGCAAAAAGGTAGAGACAAGTACAGGAACAAGAATACATTGGCATATATTAAAATATTGACATGGAATCAAAAACTTAAATTTGGTTCATCAAGGTGCTTTCCTATGCTAAATCACAGAAAGCCCCCCCCCAAGTCATTATAAAACAAGTTAAAGGAATAAGGACTGTGGTCATTCATTGATTCCTGATTTTTGTTCCCAGACTTACCACTCCCAGGATGAGTGGTTTGAGAGAACAGATGCATTTGTAAAATGACTAGAATAACTAGTCCCACCTTAGGGATTCAGTGAGTGTTTAATACAGTAAAGGACTCAGAGATAGGCAGGTGAAAGGTGCTTTAGAAGGCAGACATGATTACTGAATTAGAATTTCAGAGGAAGAAGGAAGTCTTTTGTGTTGACAGGTTTTTCTTATTATTATTTTTGCACTTGTACATGGGTTTAAAATTTTTCCCTACCAATTTCTTCAATATCAGATCATGTCCTTGACTTGGCACAACTCTCAGGAGATGGAATGTGTTGGTGTAAACTGCCTAGCTCCCTTTTGGATCTTTTTCTAATATGCATCTTAACCTCTTAGAATTCACAGGGCTAATTTTCCTCATCTCCCAAGGTTGTGATGTTTATAAAGTAAAATGGAATCACCTGGGGACAATGTTCTGAAATTCAGTATTTATTATATGACATGGAGGCACGCGTGCACACACACACACACACACACACATCCTTCCCCGTATTGAATTGAAGACCAGACCAATTTTGTTTCATTCTCCAAAGGTTGCCGTCATATCATTAATCTCTCTCAGCCTTTAAAGATGGCCTTTTGCCATATTCTGTCAGAAAACAAGATATAGACCATTTACTTTAAATACCTAAAAATAAAAATGCTGAATCAAATGGTTACACACATACACATACACGAGCTGTCTGACATATTTTGCAATCGTTGAAAATCTCTGCATTGGGTAGGGAGGAGAATAGAATTTGCAGTTTATTAAAAGTGAATTGTTTTATTACATTACTTAAAAATGTTCTTTGCTATTAAAATAAGTAGTGTTAATTAGTAATCCTACAGAATTGCACAGCAGCCTTTGAACTACAAGAATAGATGCTTAATCCCTTGTAGTAGAATTCTTTCTCCTTCTCTCTCCCACCCCCCTTTCTTGCCTTGCCTCTTTCTTTCCAGAAATACCCATAACAATAAAAACATGCCAAGATCTCTGTTAATAGGGGTATTTCAGTTTATGTACTCATAATGAAGCAGTCTTATGGATTCTACCAAGGTACCAGTGGCATGAGAATTCTGAGGGCGAAACCAATGCAGCATCTGCTAGCTTTGTTCTTCTTTGTGTAGTTGTATTTTTCCCTCATGAGTCATTATGAACATTGTATCTAGTACACTTGAACTTTACAAGGCTTATGAAAATATGTGCCCTAAAAATAAAGTATATTGGCTCCAAAATGAATAAAATTATCAAATCTAAATTAATTAAATTTCATTAAATGTCTACTGAGTAGCAAACTTAACATGTCAAGTAGTGAATTGCTACCAAAGTCAGCATGGTTGCAGTGATATGTAAATTAGATATTTATAGAACTCTTAACTGTTGGAATGGATACATCAGTTTCTACATGGAGAGTTGGGGCTTTGTGCAAAGAAGCCATCTAGTAACAGTGTAGTCTTAAAATGTCCCTTTTCACTTAATGTTCATTTGCAGACCTCTCTAGAGTATCCAATAATTTTTAATTGTGTCCTTTTTTAAATTTAGGTAATATTGGTTTGCAACACCATATACGAAATAAAGGCAAAAGTTCACAGCTCTTCAGATGTTTGTTACCATACCACACCCACCACCAAAGCTCAAAAAATCCCCCACCACACCCTTTTCCCCTTTGCTTACCATTCCCTACCCTCCCTCTGGTAACCTCAGGACTACAGTCAGACACCTAGTTTGTCTTTGCTCCTTTATATTCCACACATGAGTGAAATCATTCTGTATTTGTCTTTCTTCTTTTGCTTTCTTTCTGCTTGGCATAACTTCCTCTGGTTCCATCCTTGTTGCATATGGCAAGATTTCATCTTTGTTAATAGCTGTGTAGTATTCCATTATTCCATTATTCCATATATATATGCCACCTTTTCTTTATTCACTCATCTTGTTGGGTTCTTAGGTGACATCCACAACGTGGCTATTGTAAATAGTGCTGCATTTCACATAGGAGTGCATGTAGCCATTGAAATTGGAATAATCCCAATTTAGATGTGATGTACATTTGTGATATATGTACAAGAACTATTTATCACTTAGCAGTGGAGAAGCAGGGGTTATTTTATCCTCCACAGGCACTTTGTGATGTGTTGGCTGTTTCAGCAATGTGAATACATTTCCTCCTGCTTTCTCTCTCAAATAAAAAGTTGCTGTGAGCTGACTTTTGTTCTATTATACTTCATTGCATTCATGGACTCCTCCTTCAAAACTATTGCCAGGTGTTAGCATCTTCCCTGAGTAATTTCAGGCATTTTCCTTTGAATGAAAATGGCTCACTTGGAAGGTTGTGAAAGGCATATCCATGTGGAATTGAGAGGATTTTGTGTTGTGATGTGGTGGGAAGACTTGCCAGAAATTGCCCGTTTCAGGCTGATGATGCAAAACTAGACATCTGTTAAATTAACATCTACCTAACGTTTTGCCTTCAGTCAAATGCATTTTTTAAAAAATTAAATCTCTCCCACTCTATCCCGCTTTCTTTTTTTTTTCCCACTGTCAAAACAATCTGTCACAAGATATTTAATTTCTGTGTAATGGGTTACTTAAAGAAGCCAGCATATGGTGCAGTGAAAATACCTAGCACCGAGTCACCAGCAACAGTGCATACTGCTGGTTTGCTCTTCCCCTGAAACATATTGTGCCCAACATAGATTTTATTATGGATCAGGATTCCCTTGGCTTTCATTTACATTCTTGCCATGGTCTCACACAAGTCTTGCCTTTAGGATCAACATATTAATGTAAGTATTTTTTTTTTCACCATGGGGGCAGAAATTGCTTTCTATTTTGGTTAAGTGGTGGTCAATTTATGGCTGTAGCAGTTTCAGTGAGAAAGAAAGAGTAACCTCATTATGCACAGCGCTTGTACCACCCAGCTTGTGCCCAAGCACTTGCTAATGGTAGCAAGCTGATCTGCAGCCTGGCCGTGTGTGCCAGAGGCACTGAGCTTTGACACAGTGACAACTCCCAGGTCAGCATGGCAAACAAGTACATCTCTGCCAGTCCAGGTAATTTTTGCATCACTGAAAACCTCCTGATATAATGGAGCTGCCCTGTTGTTGGGGAGAGAGGACTCCAAAGTCATTGTCACAATAGAGAGCAGACATTAAGTATGATCAAAATTGCCTATGAAACATCTCTTGAGCCATTCCTGAAATATAGTGTAATTGTTGTGTGGACACCTCCTTATACAGTCATGTAGTACATTAGGCAAAGTGTCCATGCTTATTAATTTAGCAAATAGTATTAACTATGTGTCAGGCACTTTACCAGACCCTGGAAATGAAACAGGAAGTAAGAAAGCAGGGCTTCTTAATATTTATATCCCCCGATGAAGAGACTCAATAAACACAGGAGTAAAAGTAATAGCTTATAAGCAACACATAAGATTATGGATTATTTTACCTATCTGTTTACATAGCATTAGTTTTTCTAGCTATCATCCATCCATCCATCCATCCATCCTTCTATCTAGCTAGCTAGATACTGATAGATACTAGTTATCTATCAGCTGTAAGAAAATGTTTTTATAAACATACATAAATATGGTAATATATAAATTCATAAGCAAAACTTGTTTGTAGTTTTTATTATCTTGCTATAATAATTAAATCTATGGAGCAATGTATATAAATTTATATGAATAGATGTGATTTATCTATAGATAGATTTATAAAAAACAGCCATTGTAATATTTGAGGTCATTACATTTATCTACCTACCTACTTTTGTATCTGCCATGTAATCAGTTATCTTACCAATGGCCAGGCATTGGTCTCACATAGTTAAATAGTTATTCAAACCTGTTGTGTTTCCACCTTCTTTTAGACATAGGATATTGAGTTCCATGAATAAAGCTTGTTCTTTATTGTGACAGCTAATAGCATCTTAGGGGTAGGCATGGGTTTAAAAGTGGGAACTCTCAAGCTGAGGTTGAAGCTTTATCATGGGTGAAGGAACAAGGGCGTGGAGAAGATCTTCGACCAAAGTACAGAAGCCAGTAACATCTTGCGGACTTCCCTTTAATTTTTCAATTATTGAAGGGCCCTGTTGGGGGTTTCTGTGGAGAAAAATGCATGATATAACACCTGCCATTAATTGGTTTAGTATATTAATTGAAGTTGTCAAGTACCTTAGAAATTATCTCTAGGCTACTGTTAAGACAACACCCTCATAAATGAAAGTGCTAAGTAAGATAGAATTCTTGGTTCCCTTGTACCACACAATTTGGAATCACTAAACTTTTAATCAGAACTCCTGATCACTCCTTTATCAGAATAAAGCTCTAAAGGACACCAGCGATCTCATACACACACACACATAAATTACATATTACACAGAGTATACTGTATTTTTTGGAGTTCTTCAAAACATTTTAATTGTCACATTGAGTGTTATTTTTGAGAATTACTCTTCTTTCACATGATATTTACTTTGATTCTCTGGAGCCTCTAACATTGGTCTCTGATTTTTGAAACACTGGCTAGGAAGATGTTGTATTTAGCTAAAGCTCAGTTACACTGAGATTATTCAGAACCAAAGTCGGGCTCTTATCCCTTACCCCCCTCAAGGGAATCTTAGCACTCTGTAAGAATTAATGACATTGTAGCCTGTCGATTTGCATTAGAGGAGCTCATTGGTTTGGGCATGCAAGGTAACTAGCATGTTCCAAATATATGTATTATTTATTAGACTGAGATTTCATTTCCTGCTATCTTTAGGGAGATCAAACTTGATCAATAAATAGGAGAATGGTGGCCCTCCCTGGTGTCGCAGCGGGTTAAAGTACAGCACTAAAGAAGCTAAAGCCACTTCAGCATGAGTTCGAACCCCGCCTGCCCCGGAGGTGACCTACATGGCGTGGCAGACCTCTCCTGACCCGCCCACTGCTCCCCTCAGCAGTGTACTTTACCAGTCAGCCTGTTCTGCTCCCCACTCAGTCACTGGTGAATTCCCTCACGGTCCCTGCACCTCTGGCCTATACCCCAGTTCTGTATGCATTGTATGCATAAATAAATAAATCTTAAAAAAAAAATAGGAGAACGGCATCCTTCGGCCTCCTCAGAACATAGCCCACTTGTGAAGTCATGCTGTCACTCAATTGACAAATACTTAGTAAATGCCTACTAGTTGCCAAGCCCTGTGATAGGTGCTGGTGTGCAATGGTGGGTTAATAATAAATGAATGAATAAATGAATAAACAGATGTGACTCCTGCTCCATGGGACAGAATTACAGCTTAGCAGAGAAACAAGGCATTGATCAAATAAGCAACAAATAAAACTATAATTGAAAACTAAGGAAAAGTACTTTCAAAGAGAGAAACATGACTTTAGAGCACACACCTCACAGAAGGTCCAGCAAACTTGGTAGGACTGCAATCTCTCTGACAAAATGAGTCATGACCTGGGGACTAAGAGCTCGAGAGTAAACTACAGGAAGAGTAGGTAGACCATTCCAGACATGCAGTACAGCAGAAACAGGAGTCCTGGGCTTGGGGGTTGATAGCCCAGGGTACCTTAGTGCTGACAGCAGGCAGGAAGGCTGGGCTGAGAGTGCGTGGTAGGGACAGCGATAGGAACATACAGAAAGTGGATACTACATCAGTAAATGATCTGGATTCCTCAACAGAAAACCGAAAACATCACAAGGTGTAGATGAACATGTGCATAACTTGAGGGCCTCTGCTCTTCTCGTAGCATCCACATCCATACCTCATTTGGGGCTGGGTAGTGAGGAGAGATGGGAACTAGGAGCTCTGCCTTCATTATGAACTAGAGTGGTGGATAATGAAAGCTTTAAGAAATGTTAAAGGGATCATGGACATCCTATATGCTGAAGACAAGATGGGGGTTGGGGGCTGGAATAAGCTTTCAGGACCCGCATGCCTTCTGCACAGCTGAACAGTGCCTGGCTAATTTCCCTTTCTAATGAGACCAGCACAAAGCCCATCCATTTAGGCTATTCAGCTTTTAGGTAAATGTACCAAGCTGTTGGGGTAGAGGGGAAAGAAGGGTTGACATTGATGGATGGAGTTAAATACCAGAGTCTCCCCCTTCACACAGACTTTTCTAAAGCAGTATTGTGACAGAAAGGCCTGGAAGATTCCAGGTGGGCAGGGCAGGCTGGACAGGGCCCAAGCGTCTCTCTCAGAGGAGGAGGAGGTAGAGGAGCGCTAGATGGGGTCTCCTTCTGTCAGAAGGGAAGAATCCTCTTCAGATCTGGCAGCGGTGTGGCCCACAGGGGCATTAGATTCTCAAAGAGGATTTAATTTCTTCAGAACACTTCTTGGGAATCATCCTGTGGGACATACAGGCTTTTCCCCAACACAGTTTATTTTATTTTATTTTATTTTTTTTTGCCCTGAATCACCAACAGTGCAATATCCATTTCTTAAACTTACCTTTGTTGTACTGCCCTCCTATTTTGGGGACAATAAATTGTTATTCATCTTGATTCTCAAATAGGAATGACATTGCTGTAGACTTGCCTTGAGAGTGGTTAGATTGAAGTCAGGAAGGTTACCCTTCCTTGACTCACTAGCTGGATGTTTTATACTCTCCATATAAAAGATGTTAACCGAGTCAAACTCATTGAAAAGATTGGAGCATATTTGTTTTTAAAGGGAATGATGACTATTTCCCATTAGTTTTCTGACAGTTGCTCTGATCAGATGCTTAGATTCAGTGACCTCACTATACAGCTTTCATCATTTCAATGAATCCAATGGCAAAGGAGATTGCTGGTAATAGGACTGTGACAGGGTGGGTGTGACATTGAAAGGTACCTCCAGAACTGTGGAAACTTAGCTGTAGATGAAAAGCACCCAGGATATCTGTAATTGTCATAGCAGCCCTAGGACATGCATACTGTTATTTTTTGCATTTTCCAGATTAAGGAAAGTGAGACCCAGAGAAGAATAGCAATATACTCAAGGTCACTAAGCTAGTAAAGAGGGGAACTGGGACACAGATCCAGGCAGCCTGACCCCCAATTCTGTTCCTAACCACTCTCTATTACACCAGGTTGTGGATCAAGTTGATAAAGTGACTGAGCTAGGAAACTCAAGAGCAGTTGTTTATTTTCAAAGAACTTCTTTCTCTGTTCCTCCTCCTCCTTCTCCTCCTCCAACCTGTTCCAACTATGCAAAGAAGACAGATGCTTGGGGGGAGTATGAGTATCAAAGCAAAAGAAAATCCTGATAATTATTTCTTTAATTTCATGATTAAAAATACAAATTTCCCATCCCTCAAAACAAATGGATAGTCATTCCTCCCCTCCCCCTCTGCCCTCTGCCCATAAACACTCACTCGCCAGTTCCATTCGCACTTGTCAAAGGCTCTGTGGCTCTTTCCCTCAGCTTTCTCAGATTTCGGGGCTGACTGTGGCAATCACCTCTAAGAGTCACTCTCTGAAAGATCCCGACCGTTCAGGACTTCATTATAGCTTTGACAAGCACCAGCTTAGAAATCCTGACCACTAGCACCTTTGTACTGAACAGATGACGCACACAGTGGTTCCTAAAGTACTGTCTCTTTCTGCCCATCTACGTATTATACTGCTATTAAAATTTACACCTACTATTCTATTTAATTCATACTCCATTCCAGGGGGCGATTTCTGGGAAGAAGGTAGCTAGCTTGTGTCATCTCTAAGGACAGAAGGAAAAGGGTTGTTCACATCCGTTGGCATGTCCCTGGCCAGCATTTCTAAGAGACAGCGCCTCCATTTTCCACTAAGAAGGATAAATCCCTCCCTGACGTGCTGGGTCTCAGTAACTCCGAATCAGCAAACACAGCCAATTCCAATCTGACTGTCGATCATAGCAACCGAATCCCGGGCCTGCTGGAGTGCGCAGAAGCACACAGCACCTTCTGAATATCAGGTGAACTAGCCTTTTCACATTCCTTAAGGGGAAGAAAGAAACTTCAAGGACATTTTTGCAAAAAGACAGAAGAGAAACAAATCTTGCTATTCGCACTTCAATCTGCAGAATTAGTTCTGAAATCCTATGTTTGGGGAACCCCTAATGGCTAAACTTACACAAGCAGAAGGAAAATAAAATGCCCTTATTAAATTTCCTGTGAATATGTTAAATTTCCCTTTCTCCTGTCTCCATGTCTCAGACTTTGAGTCATTTTGCCTCTCTCATCTGTTTCCAACTCAGCTGAGTTACGACCAATCAGATATGAGGAAAATTAGATTTTAATGGAATATTTGATTTTCATTGCTTAATTGATTTAATTGCAAGTTTCTATTTCAGACTGGTAGGAATGCAAAGATTTTCAGTCAAATGTAGAAAAGCTCCCATTTTTCTGTGTTCCACAATGACAAACTTAATAATTCAATGTTAGCCTGGATTCTAGAACTTTAGAAGCAATACCGGTGTCTTTCGCAATTGTTATGCTGAGTCCATATTTCTGTTTTCCTTTCATGTATACAGATCCCATATCAAAATTGTGTGTTTACACTTTCTTATTCTGTTTGTGTTGATTTTGATTTTGGGGTCTTGAATTTTTGTTTGCTAGAGAGAACAATATATGTGTACCTATATACAACTACACGTTGTTTACAGGGGCATTTAATGCCACAGAAGATTTCTTTTCACTGTTGCTAAGTGGAAGGACAGAAGAATCTGAGTGTCAGTGAGTTCTCAAGGCATCACAGCAGGTCAAAGGGCTTCTCTGTATTCTCCTCAGCTAGCCCTAACAAATAGTTTCTAGTCTGTGTCAATGCCTAGGATGTTTACTGACTGCCACAAACGCTAGGGTGAGAAGAATTGCTGGGGAAACATACAAGGCTCAGATACCAGTGGGGATTGTGGCACCTGCTCCCCATCCCGCGTTATCACCCCAACAGTAGGTAGTCACGTTGACCCCAACTTGAGTCTCCAGCTCTCTCCCTGAAACAGTCCTACATCTCTGTGTAATAACTGAAAATCCATCCCCCTTACAATACCGATTCTAGCAGGATGCACACTTCTTTATTTAGATGTTATGTTGTCTTTGTAAAATCTCTATCAGTTTAGGGAAAGTTATGGTTTTTCTGATCATTTTGAGAAAAGCTACAAGTGTGTGCACAAACCATATGAACTTTTAGTCATGTATGACCTATATTTGCCTTTCATGTTAGGGAACTCGTATGCTGTCAGCCTCATTTTCTTGGAATGTAACTTATAATGCAAAGATCTTACCTTTTGCGGGCTCTATAATTCTCTCATTGCCATCATCATTCTCATGATTGTGATTGTAATGCCTATTTTTGTGGAGACTTCCTCTTTTCACAGACAGGAAAGTAAAAAGTTTAAGAGCACAGGCACTGGGGTTAGATTACCGGTCTTAGAATTCCAGCTTTGCCTCTTGCTAATTGTAGAGCTTCATGCAAGTTACTGAACCTCTAGGGAAGTTGTTTTCCTCACTGTGAATGGAAATAATACTGGGGTCTAACCCACAAGATTGTCAGTGGATTTAATAGGTTTAGGGGTGTGCCAAGCATGGCGTAAGAAATTTCTAAGAGCTGAGTACTGCTGAGCCTGGGTCTGAAGGCAACATGGCTTATTAGTTGTGCACTGCCATAGTCGACCAAGGTGGCCTTGCCCCACAGGATGTTAGCGAATAGTTGGAGATACATACCAATTTTCACAACTGGAGGTGCTGTAGGGATCTAATGGAGAGAAGCCAGGGATGCTGCTAGACATCCTACACTCATATCAGTAGTCCTCAGCAAAGTGTTGCCTGGTCCAGGATGTTAGTACCACTGAGGCTAAAAATTCCTGTTTAATCCTGAAGGTCGGCATGAGAAGCATATGCTCACTTTACGGAAGAGAGCATCGGAAGTCTGGAGAAAGCATAACTTCTCATGCTGCAGATCTGTGCCTATAACCCACCACACCTTTTAAAGCAGAAGGGTTTATTTTGTGCTCAAGACAAATGTATACAGGCCTTCTAGAAGCCTCCGAAGGGGAAACTTCAGTGCTTAGTGGAAGCAGAACAGTGAGAGAGTCAACACAAATTCTGTCCTGAGCACCTGGGTTTTGGACACCTCCTGTGCTGGGTGTCCAGGAGAGACCCCTGTGTCATCGCTGGGTGAGCGGAGGCCCAGAGGCCTGAGGCAGTGCAGTCATGCTGGGATACACTCATCTGCCAGTAGTCACAGAAGTATCTTCTAATCTTACAACAACTGATTCTGAGAACCCCTCCAACATATATTTCTCAAGTCTCATTGCTGTAGATGAGGCCATGTTAAAATTGTGAAAAGTGAAATTATCTAAAGAACAAATAGTGACTAAATATGAGTATGATCAGCAGTCAATACAGCAGAAACCCTAGCACTTGGCACAAGTCACTTGGATTGGGAAACACTTGATCCCAGACAATCGTGGACAGTGGGAGTGACAAAAGTCCCCCTCCCCCCCCACACACACACACACTGAGCCTCTGGCACCGCTGGTGCGGGAGCTGAGGCAATGTTCTCAGTGATGAAGTGGCCTCCCCACAAAACCATCAGCACAGTGGTGTGGCATGTGAATGGTGATGACACCTGCAATCTCAAATGCATGCCACCTCTCCTGAGCCATAGCTAGTAGCCTGTTACCACAGGAGGACTGCACCTGTTCTCAGCCTCTAGCCTTTGCTCAGATTTGGTCCCTCCCTGAGCTCCAGGGAATCATCCTTCTTCTCCCCCCCAGCAGCATGGATGGAGAATGAGCCTCCCCAAGGTGGAGTTCACCACCTCCTCATTATGACCCCGATGTCACAAACACTTCAGGATCAACCCTGGACCATGGGGTCGGAGTGAAAAGCCACAACCTCCGTTGGAGACGGAGTCCCAAACAGGGGTTTTCTGAAAATTTGCTATGGGACTTATTCTGTGTCTCTGCACAGTTCTGTAGGTGCCAAAGGTGTCCACCACCCTCAGCATCGTGATTTTAATTGTGACCTTCACTGTATTCCTGGCCTCACACATTTTCTTTTTCCTTGTTTCTCTTGGGTCAGTTGCACTTTAATAATCATTGAAGTCACAGTGTCTGGAGGGAAAATAAAAGCATGTTTTATGTAACCCACAACATAGTATGTTGAAGAGAGAGTAGTCTCTTCCACAGCCTGTCAGAGAATGTAATCTGTTGCAGGAATAAGTTATATTCAATGGGTAGGTGTTTTCGTGCTTCAAATTAATATTTGTCATTTAAAATAGCAGCTGCTTAGCTGTAAATGTGGGCAGCCAACGTGAGCAGGCACACCACGGATGTTCCAAGTGAGGGCTGAGAGACAAGCGTGGCTCCACAGCCAAGCAGCCCCCTTCTCCTCTTCCACTGTGCCTCGGTGACTTCACAGTGGCTCAGAAGCTCACTGGCAGGCTCTACACAAAAGCAGGGAAGCAACCTTTTCTAGAACAGCAAAACCTCTTCCCCAGAGGGAAAGCTGTGGCTTCATTGCCCAAGAGCTGATTAGAAACAGAATCTGTCCACCTGATGGACAAGAATCCGCATGCTACGAAGACCTCAGCTGATTTCTTCAGCACAGTGGATGTATTCGAGGCTCCTTAGTGGATCTCATGAATGTTCTTCTCACTTGTTTCTCTATTATACTTTCTGGTTTGTGTATGTTTTTTGAGGACAAGCGCTTTTTTTTTTTTAGACCTATTTACCATGTAGGTGCAATTCCTTAACTTCTTGAATTTAATTTAGACTTATTTTATAGCCACCAGAGAAGTGAACATGGCAGGATTGGAAGAGAAGCAATGCCATGGGACTCTGAAATCTAGCGTAGGTAAAACTTCCACTTTCCAGCAGGAGTGTGCCCTCAAAGCCTCAGTTTCCTTAACTAGAAAATGTAGAGCATAATAACTACCTTGTAGATTAGTTTAAAGACCCAAAGAGATCAAGCATATGAAGCAATTAGCATAGCATCAATTGCTTCACTGTGAGTTCTCAATAAATGTTAGTACTATTATATTAATTATCATTTAAGCCAGTAAATCCTACACGTATCATAATCCCAAAAAGAATCCATCCCTCCCACTTTTTCAATTAACCTTATGATTCCCCACTGGGGTTCATTTTGTTCTCTGGGGGCTGTGTAGCAATGTCAGGAGGCATTGGACTGTCATGAGTTGGGGGGAGGCCAGGAACACTGCCAAAAGTCCACCAATACACAAGCAGCCCCCACAGCAGAGCATGATCCAGCCCCAAACATCAACAGCACCAACGCTGAGAACCCCTCTGTACCCTGCAAAGGGGCCAGGGTACGCAAAGGAGCCTTTGGTTCTGAGGATATAGGTACCTCCAGCTGTGTTCTCACAAATGTTAATGTTGAGTCTTCTTGTCCAACTCTTCAAGTAGAAGCCAAGTCATTTCCTTTGGAAGAGAACCACATACTGGAAAGCCTGATAGAGCCTGATTAACTGATTAGAGGTCATAAAACAATAACAATCACATTGCACATTTCATTCTTTAATATCAAAGAGAGCTAGGTTCTTAGAAATGTAAAACATCATCAGGGAAAGAAAAGTGCCTGCAATCCCCCCTCCACCAGAGCAGAAGGTCGTAGTATAAATAACTCTGGTCCCTGATTAATTCTAGTCCATTTCAGAATATGCAAAAAGCCCGCAGTTGTTGGGGAGGAGGAGAGGGGGCTGGACTTTTGCTGCCCATGGCTGAGGTCAGACAGGATAACTGTGGTCCCTATTCCAAAATAGATGGAGCCAAATAAATATCCCTAAAGCTGGGAAGGAAAACCAAGCGTGAGACACCTGTCTCTTGTTGTCTCTCTTCCTGGAGACATCAGAGGCGCTGTAAGAGCTCTGGAGCACTTCCCGGCTTCCCAGGTCCTACTGCAAAACGCAGGGCAAGGAGGCGAGTGAGTGCTTTGCTGTGTTCCCACTGTGAAGTGCTTTAAGCAGACACCAATTTACACCTCATTGTTAAGAGTAATATTTTTCCACAAGTGAAACCACATTTACATCTTTTGTAATTAAGCTAAAGAAATAAAAAATAAAGACATTTCCCCCACCACAAATCATGAAGTAAATATTTTATGTTAAGTGGGATCAAATGCTGAAATACATACAGAATAAAAAAAAAATGGAAATGAATTTCAGCAGCACCTTCAGCCGCCTCCTCCTTTGGGCAGGGGTGATGGTCTTGCCTGTTGGTGTTTTGGTTTTGGAAAAGGCCAGGAATGACTAACTGAAGTGGTTGAGGAGCGGGTGGGTGGGGATGAGCACTTGCTATTAGGCAGCACGGGAGGTTGCCAGCTTTTGTGAAAGCAGTGCCTTTGGCACTGAACTAGCGGGTGATCCCAGACATTCAGGGGACAACATCCGTCAGCAGGAATTCAAAGCCTCAATCACATCCAACCCTGCATCTCTGCATACCTGGCTTGTGGGCAATTTTCATTTTTAGGAAAATGGAGCATCGAGAACAGTATATTAAGAGCCTGAAGAGACCAACATCCTTTATTCCCCACACAGGAGGATCTAATTGGGCGAAGAGTCATTTTCCACCTAACAATGGAGTTTGCATGGCCGCTATAAACAATACAGTTACTGAGCCAGATAATAAATAATTGCAGAGCAACGGGGGAAAAAATGAGGTGTAGGCAAGGAAGAAAATGGATAGTTTGGGATGAGATGTGCACAAAGATTGAGGCAGTGAGGTGACGGGAAGTCATCCCAGGTCACGTCTGTTCTGTGCTAACTAAGGTAAATTATTGGCTGCACACCTGTGCTGCAAGCTGGCATCCAGGCTGTGCCTTTGTGAGATGGACTTTTTCACAAAGTGAAGTGTTCAAATGGAAGCCTGTGGCTGGTGCGAGGCCAACTTTGTGATCAGTCCAGTCAGGTGCTAGCTTTTCAGAAAACAGTGGCCAGCCCTGGAAGATACACGTTTATGGAGCATAAATGCACACACCTCCTGTCTCTGGGTGCTCGCCAGGCCTTGTGAAGGTGCCATTGAATGTGCATTCTGAACCCTGACATGAGCAGGAAAAGAAAATGCTTCAGATGTATTTCACTTTATTTTTAAGTCTTTCTTGAAAAAGGAACAAGCAGCCACCAAACTTTGTGTTCCCACAAAAGACCAGCTTTGCGCTTTGGCTGTGCTTCCTATTCCAACCACTTGGTTTTCCTATTCAAGCTGGCTTGGACAGGGTCCACTTCTTCCCCTGGGTCCCTCCTTAGCCTTTCCATGGTAGCAATTCAGGTGCAGAGCCTTTATTAATATTCTCACCACTTGCTAAAGAGATTCCCAGAGAAAGTACGTCCCCAAGAATCTTCTGACCTCTTTTCTTGACGACAAAGCTACTTCTGTGTTCTATCAAGTGATGCCCCATCATTTTGAAAGTTGTTATGTGTGTGTCCTTACAGAATCACTAACATTGCACATTGCCATTGAGCTCAGAAACCAGTGTTAGCTTCATTTAATTTAACAAATATGTATTAAGTCTATCCTCTTCTATCAGGCCTGGGTCTAGATGTTGGTGAACTAAACAAATCACTCTATCTTTCGGGGGTCTATATTTTGGTAGAAAGACTAGGTGGTGATCAGAATAAGTCAACTACATGGCGAATGAGAAGTGTTAAATGCATCGGAGAGAGCAGAGGAAGGGAGTATAAGGAACTTCAGGTGACAAGTGATACAAATTTAAATAAGGTGAATTTTCTGCTGGAAAAAAAATCAAGTGAGATGATCTGTGTTCACAGGAAAGAAAGAACTCCCTGGGCTGTGTAGCCTGTGGGAAGAGAATGAGTTGGAGACTATCTGGACTCAGATCTAATGCTCAGGGAGTGAGCACAGCAGTCTCTAGGATCTCAGAAAGACTTCAGATTTACTTTAGGGAGATGAAGAACTCTTGAAGTGTGTGAGCAGTGGAGTGAGATTATTTGATACAAGTTTCTTCTATTAGAAAGTAGAATGTTCATATTTGGTGTGGTTTGGTGGGTTGCTTTGGAGATCTGGGAACACTTTTACCATATATTTATAGGTAAATATTTTTGCACATTCCAAGACTCCAAGAATAACCTACCAAATCATATAAAATAGGAATATTCTACTTTGGGATATCATAAAATGAATCACTGTGATTGCAGAATTGAGAATAATCAGAAGGAGGCTCTATCGTTATCTTTTCTAGATAATACACTACACCAAAACTTAGTGGTTTGAAGCAAAAGTCATCTGTTATCATTCACTTTGTGTTTGTTGACTAGGAAGTTCTGCTGGCCTTGCCTGTGTTCGCTTACACAGTTAGATCCATCAGGTGTGCCATGTGGAGACCAGACTCCAAGAAGTGTTTGCACTGCTTGCTTTTCATACCATCTTTCACCTTCCAGGACACCATATTAGATTTTATCCTATTGGGTGGGGGGAACCCATCCACAAACGCTTGCCATGTCCTTCTTTGTAAGGTCCCAGTTATGTCCCAAAGGCCACAAAAGTCACAAATCCAGTTTCCAAATTAGTATGGCTACAAAAGCATGCACCCAAGTGTGGGCTCAGGAAGGCAGAGTATTTTGGAAGTCCTCTGTGTAGCCATCAGCCACAGAAACCCAACTGGAAATCACAGAGAGCATTTAGGAGGTTCTACAATAATCCAGAAAAGAAGCCATTACACCAGCATGATGATAATGGAAGATTTTAGAAATATCTAGTTCTGAATGTATTTTGAAAGATGACCTAATTTTATTCTCAGCACTAGGATAAAGCTATTAAGGGTCTAGGGATGGGCAATGCTCTTATTATGCATGAGATGATATCACAATAAAGTAATAAAGTAAATGAGGTCAGAGATAGGTTTCCTTTATTGCCAATAATTATTCAATGAGTTTTCTGAACAGTTGTAAACTTAGTAATTCACTTAGTGCTGTGACTGTACACGGCACCCTGTCAATATCATCATCAGCTAATATTTATTGAGCATCTTCAAGTACATGGTATTGCACTCAAAGCAGCAGAGGTGAGCTGCATTAATTCTTCCAGCCAATGCAGGATTATTGAGTGGTTTATTGCTTCACTCTATTAATTGGCACCCAGCAACCTCAAGGAAAGTACTCAGCTTCCAGAATGCAATTCCTTCTTCTCTTGAAGTAGATTTAGCTTTGGTAAACTCAGAGTGCAATAAAGAGAAGAACAGATTCTTTGTCTTTCTGAATATGCTAATTTGTGTTACTCTCATGATCAGAAACTGGGGGCTCTTTGTCCCATTACCTGGGTGGGGAAGCGGAGGCAGATAGTGGCTGAAGGATTTGGCCAGTGCCACATACTGAGATGGTGGCAATTCTGGGATGGAAATACAGCCACGTTTTTATTGCACTATACTGCCTCCCAGTGGTACACGTTATTCCTGTTTCTCTTACACAGATAGACAGTCATAAAAACTCCACCTAAAAAGATTTTGCAGGCTTCTCTGTTCTTCAAGGAAATCTGTACCATACTGTTCTTTGACATCTGTGTAGCCTAATCACTGGAAAAGTGGTTTGTTTGTTGTTGTTGTTTAAGCCCCTTATTACAGAGGATTTGTCAGCTGTTAAAATCACCACTTTTTTGTGTTAGTTAAACTCTCTTCAGAAAGATGTTGTTGCTTTCAGAGTGCATCTAGAGATTTAGGAACGAGCATATGAAATAAACTATTTAATTGCGATCCCTGCTTTCAACTCCTTCTGGAAACAGTTATTCAGTAGTGATCGCTTAGCTATCTTGATTTTTGAGAGCTCTATCATCTCCGCATGAAAGAGTTAAATGTGGAATCTAAGTATGAAAGGGGCAGTGGAAATGCAGAATGTATTTGTATGTGTGGAAAGCAGCACCACTAGATGTCACGCACTCTGAGACGCACTTGAGTGCGGCCCCTCCAGAATGTCTGTTTGTTGTAATTCCATCGCATTACATATTTTAGAGCCTATCTCGTCCTTGCAGCTTCCAGAGCTTTTCAGATATTCACATCAGAAATTGCACTGTTTTATACTGGATTTTACAAATAGCAACCAGATTATTGTAAAACAGAACTATCTGATAAGTCAGGTTGTGAATTGCTTTTGTGATTGCCATGGGTAAGAGTATTGAAGAAACTGGCAAACAGTGTACTACACTGGTTACTGTAAAAATAAAACCTGTGGCAGTGAATGCGCCTCCCGATGAATACATTCAAGGCTGTGATCACTGCAACTTCTGGTTGGATGCTTTCAAATGTTTCGTATTGAAAAACATCAGTAACAAGAACCCAATCGTCCACCGAAGCCTGTATTCAACTCAGTGGAGAGGAAGGCAAATTCTTACTTAGAGTTTCATTGAGGCCAACTCTATTCTGTCCTCCATGGGAAGCAAAGATTTGAGGTCTCCTCTTGATTTACTTTCCATTTTTGCTTTATGATTAGGTGCCTGCTACTTTGGTTTTCACTTTAAACGGGATGTTCAAATCACTATGCAAAACAGAAATAAAAAGCAGAAGCAGACAGGATCAGCTTATGTTTAGCAGACAGAGAACAAAGTGCCAGAATGTGGTAATTAATGTAAGCAACTTTATAAGCAAAATAATTTGTTTTAATTGGCAGAATATGATCTGATATAATTATAATATTCAATAAACTAATTTCAGAAAACTATTTATATCTCCAACCTTTAATCCTATTATATACGCACTGCAATTTTGGAAACAGGTATGAAAATGGCCCTGAATTATCTCATCTTTACAAATAAGAAGGATAAACTAAGGACATTTTGGCAACTTCAGTGATTATGTCCTTTGTGTCTATTTTGAGGACATAATTTTTCTTTTTGAAAAACAGTAATTGATAGATAGACAATTCCAATAGTTTGACTCTTCATTGAATCCAGAGAGAAGCACTGTGAGATTAAAACATCTTTCCTAAGTGCCTTTGTCTAAGGAGTAGGACTGGTTAGAATGAGATGTTCTCTGAGTTTTTCCCCCAATATATCTCCCACCCCAAGGAGAAGCAAAAGCCCAGGAGGGTAAGTATGTGATCAGGCTTGACATGACTCCATCCATGAGACACTGAGGAACCAAGAAACCCTCCCACTAATGGTTAGTCACTGGTGGGTTAACATAAGCTCTTTTCCAATGAATGTGTAAATAATTGGGGGGAGGGGAGAATGATATTCCAGAGGGCAGTTGCTAATTCTTCATACCACAAGAAACTCGTTTTGTCGGAGTGAGCTAATGTTGCCTCTGACTTGAACACTGGCTGATTTTCAGCATGTGCTCAAAAATTTATATACTGGACTGAATAAATGAATGGCCTTTTATGCTGCCTAATAGGTGAAAAAACTTTTTGAAAAAAAATCTATGCATCTTGACTACTACTCTGGTCACATTGTGATAATAGTTTCTAAAGACCAGGGACTATATCGTGAATTCTTTCACACAATTTCTGAATGACAGAATTTTATACATAATTGCTCTTTCAGTTTAAACACCAAAATCAACATTTTAAAATAAAATAAGCACACTATCTGCAGGCATAGGAGTAGCAATCTATATTCAGTGAATGAACAACAACCAAAAAAAACAGTTCCTGTCACCTTCAGAAAACTCAAAATCTACATGATGAAGGAGGAGTACCTGGAAATATTGGAAGAATAACAGTCCACCAACGGTGTGTAATACCCAAAGGCAGGACAAGATTAATTTAGAAAATTGTATATAATAAAGTGTTTTAGGCAGTGGTGCTTTGAAATTAGAGAAAAAAGCATTCACCATGAACTAATATAATCTAGAAAGGATTCTTTGAGGATTAAATACTCTATATTGAACAAAGAATAGCTTACATGGAACAAATTTCATGTAAAAGAATACATGGAGGTAGCTAAGTACAAGATTTGTTTAGATTTATACTAACCAGTTCATGGGAATAAAAAAGAAACACTAGAAAGAAATAGAAATAGGGAAGTCATTGAGTGATGTCGTTCACTCATTAATTTACCAAAGAGTGCACTCACTGTCAGTGTTAGTCACTGGTCTGGGTGCTGGAATGCTGCCCCAAGCACCACCAAAATATCCTGACTTCACAAAGCTTATGCGAGTATCAAAAGATTGGTACAAGATGATAAGTGATTTTCCTGTGTGATGTGGGTGGCACATTTCTCTTCTACAGTTTTTCACATGGTCACAGACAGACATCATGGTGTACACAGGCGTGTGTGTGTGAGTATACACACATCGAATATATAACATATATTAAGAAAAAGTCACTCAACTTGTGGATGGATAATTCAACAAAACTGTTTATCATGTTCCCTGAAAAACAAGATACTGACTCACTGAATATTTTCATGGTATTGTAGGTTGTTTTATGGTGATAAAGACCTAGCCAGAAAGAAAATAAATGAGAATATAATTATTACATTTATTTTAAAGGAGAGAACTAAAGGTGACTGAGTGCCAGCCATGGGTATTTGAGGGGTTATTTCTACCTTTCTGTGTAACCTAACTGGATGACTTTGAGCTGATAATCTCCATTTGTCCCTGCATGCAATGGGTGGCCTGAGGGGCCTGTCTCCAAGCAGTATCTAAATGCCAACGCACATGAAGAACCAAATCGATGCACATCATTTCCCATACTTTTTTTTGCAAAGAACTTCATTTGTTTCTATCTGGTTTCCTCATTCAGATGTAATCTTTGTCTTCTATATTATTTGTTATAATTATGATGTTTTTCATAGAAAGGATGATGAAACCATTTCCGCAAAAAACAGTGTCACTGAATTTAAATATAAATTTAAATATGGTTAAAATTTTTAATCTCCCCTGAGCACAGATGATCAGGCAGTCAACAAACATTTACTGAGTAAGCAAGCTATTTTGTTTAAAGATTTATGGAAGATACTAAAGATGCAGAGATGTTTAAAACATGAATATTGCTCTCTCTTAGTCTACAACATAATTGGTAAAATGGAGCACAAACCTGAAAACCCAAATAATAATATACCAACAATGTAGATTAAGTCATAAATGAAAACAACTAGAAGGTAGTAGACTTTGGCATTTGCTCCTTGCATGGTGTTTAGTAATTAATTTTGCTACTCCTGTTTCATATTCTATAAAACGATTCCAATAACAGCCACTGGGTAGGGTGTGGTGAGGTTTAGAAATGAGAGGCAAAGATAAGTCCCCGTCATTTAATGTGCCCTTTTATTATTGCTAAATATTCTTTCTCATGTAGGTACAAGCTGTATACGAGCTATTGTCCTAATCGTGTTCCATTTATCAGTTAATTAAATTTACTCCTCACAGTATTTTACAGATGAAGAGAGCGAGGTAGAAAGAGGAAAGGGATTTGGCCACTGTACCATAATTAAGAAGCACATTTTAGGGTCACAGTTTGGACCTAGGACCAACATCACAGCCGGGCTTGTCATTATCAGACCAATAGCTACTATGAATAAAATGGTTTCATTGTTGTCAACTTGGGAAGGTCAAGAACGTCTGTGTGAAAAGTCCTAGTTTTAGATAAAGTGATGGGAATTAAGTAGGTGTGATGAGGAGAAGAGAACATTTTAAAAGAACAAGAATGTGCATGAAGCTGTGGAAGGGATGTTTGCGGATGAGTGGGGGGAATGGGGGGCAGGGCAGAGCATCTGTGAAGGAGTGAGAAAATTGATGTTTTTATGGATAGGTTGGTGTCAGACGTCAGTGAATGAATATGAGGCAAAGAAAGCTGCACTTTATTTTCTATGGATTCCTGAACCTCTGATGATTTTTAAGCTGGTACATAAGATAATGAATAAAGCAGACTTTCAATTGATCAATCAATAACTATTGGGAATGGATGTCATTCAGAGTGGCATTTTAAGAAGGTTATTCTGACTTGTGAAGGATGAATTGGAGAAGAATAGAAAACCTCTTAAAATGGTTGTTTTCAGTGGCTGTACCATGACAGTTGGGAGACACGTCACAACTAACAAGGCACTAATAGTAAAGCATTGGTTTGCTGAAGATTAGTTGCTTTATCCATTAGCGTAGATTCAAGGTGATTCCTAGAATAATGTCACTCTCCTCCACTTAGATCCCCAATGCTCTCTTGAAAGCGGGAAAGTGTCACTTCACTATCTGATTCAGTCTTTTGGCAGAAACTTAGGTATGGGCATTGCCTGTCGTCACCCTTTATGTGGACAGAAAAGTAGACCATGAAGGGGTGCCACATGAAAGGATTATTGCAATAGTCCAAGCAAATGAACACATGTTAAGATGGTATGAAGAGTCTGAAAGTATAACATGAAGTAACCTGGGGGTGGTATTGACAGTCACTGGTAATTGAATAGTAAACGAGAAGGGAGTCGTGCTCTCTACTCTTTACCCAGGTGAAGGGCTTCCTGTGAAGGCATATCCTTGAATTTGTTGTTATCTAAGTGGAAAGACCCAGAACACAGTTTGAGTAACTACAGTTTCTAAGGAAGGTCAAAATAATGGCAAAATATCATTGTGAGTCATCTATTTTGAGGTGATAAAATATTGTCTCTCTTAATTTAAAAAATCTGTTGGACAGATTTCCTAAGCGTTAGCATTTATTCGCTCTGTGCTAAGAACAGAATCACAGCAATGCATGTGTTATTTATTACTAACCACAGTCCTAGGAGACAGGTAATATACTCACTCCCATTCTAAGATGAGGAAACAGCCACAGAGAGGCTAAGTAACTTGGCCAAGCTCACACAGCAAGCAGATAATGGAGCTGAGATTCTATCGCAGATTGTTTGATTCTAAAATCTGAGCATTTCCACCATATACTCCATGTGAAAATACAGCTCTCTCAGAAAGGAATCAGTCTTGTAAAACATACTTGTAAGAAATCATAATTGATTCAGGCTACCTTTAGCACATGGTGCAGCCAGAGGGCCCCGCTCTCTCAAAATGTCTTAAGAACGAATCATAAGTAGCAAACTATGTGATGCCCGTTCAAGTCTCCAACACTCAGCAGCGGGGGAAAGACACAGCCACACTGATAACCATACAGCCTAAAATCTGCCTTTGTTGCTTTGGTTCCTTTTCCCCTTCCTTGACTATTTTTTGCTGATCCTGTTCAGAAAGCCCCACGCCCCTCCTCTGTGTTTATTGCATTGAAATAGTTGTAGTCTTGTAACAGGGTCTTTATTTTTATTGGCAGAAAATTCCCAGACTACTTACTCCCTTGTATAAAGTTAATTTTAACTATAGAACCTATATCAATAATGTCATTTAAAGGAGGCTGTTTCCAATACACTGCAAAATGTCTGCTGAGAATTCCGGACCTCCCGGGGCACCGCCTCCCAAGCTTCCTTCTCTTCTCCATCTGAGCACTCTCTGTTCTCTGGCCAGCTGCCTTCTGTTCAGCCCTGCATGTTCTCCAGTCGGGGTTCTGTCTTAATGACAAGTAGGGTTTCATCTGGATCCCATTGGAGGAGTGAGGTGGTTTTTCCTGTATTTGGGTCCAAACAAAAAAAATGTACCTTCTAGGCAAACCACAAAATTTATGATACTTTGCGTTTAAGAAGACGAAGTTCAGCTCTCTTTGGCTACTGTCATGTGGACAGGGTGGAAGAAGAAGGTCTTATTCCAGGCCTCTTCCAGCTCTCTTTCTCTATCTGGTAGTTTACACGGGGACTCCAGAATACCAGATGCCCTGGGTTAGGGATGATATATTGTTGGGATGCACTGTAGCTGCTGTGAAATGATTGTTTTGCTTCTTTGTCTTTTTGCTTTTTTTTTTCTTCATAATTATGATGTTAATAAGTAGGACACATGGGGTTTACCTTCTGTTAGAGAATTGCTTCCTTTCAAAAAGATGGTCAGTCAAAATGGGTGTGTCCTTTCCAGGCTGGCTTACTACTGAGTTAGCTCAGGTTACCATGGAAAGCAAGCCGCTGTTTTCACCAATAATTTAACTTATACCAAATATTTGACCTTGGAATCAGCAATTTGCATCCTTATAAAAGAGGTCACTTAGGGCATTTCCCTGTGCAATTCTAGCCCCCATGTGGCAGCAGATAAGTAGAAAGGGAACAAAGCTGCTGCAACACCATTTGAAACCATTTGAATTAGGAAATCATTTCTCTTCTACATTGTTTTAAAAATGGAACCTACTTTAAAATGGTCCAGGAAGGCAGAAGGATGCAGTAAGAGTATGTAGAAATAGTGCCTCAAAAACTCTGTTCCAGGGGACTGGAGGAACGTGCCTGTTATCACATTTGGAGGGAAACCAGAAAGAATTTAGGTTTTCACTTTCCTCACTGCCTCTTTTCCAACACCTATCCTTTAACCATCTTTTCCTCCCTTTTATTTTGCCTTGATTAATAAAACTAATGGAGAAAAAAACACCTTTCAAACTTTAACCAGGAAACACAGGTTTTTCAAGTGTGGGCTTTATTTTGGTGTGGGCTTTTGCTGTTAAAGACAATTATCAAGACGAAGCATTTGTATCTTCTTTTGTTTCCCCATGGCAGTTTGTCAGCAGTTATGATAAGTAGAGTTCCATCTGCCAGTAAAAACTACGTTGCAAATTGCCGTAGAAATTAGCAGCTTTCATTTTTGCCTACATAAATAAATATGCGAAATAAATTGCACATAAATGCATCCTAAAAAATCACAGGTACACGGCACAGTTAAATGCCAATCAGACCAAACCAGAGACACATTGCGATGATCTCAGTTTTCAAACCTGGAAGATACACGAATGTGTTTCTAAATGAGAGAAGCAGTGTATCTTGCTGCTGAGATAAAAACAGAAGCTGCCAGACACGCTGCACTGTGGCTTTATTCTCAGAATCCTTTGCCTGAAACCAGCTCTATCTTTGCTCCGCGTTCTCTTCTCTTCTCTCTTTCTCTCTCTGTCTGTCTCTCTCTCTCCCTTCCTCTCCTTTCTCTCCCTCTCTCCTTGCTGTCTTTCCCTCGCTCATTGTTCTCTCTCTCCTGCCTTTGATGCACATACGTTGTCACATTCCATTGACTCTCCCCTCTTCTCTGTTCTTACACTCAAGCCTAGCGGTGCTTTCGCCAGGCAGCGGCAGCCTCTCCTGCGAGTTTGAGTCATGTGTGCAGCCCAGTTTGATCGAGCGTTCCTTTTCTGCCTTTTCACTCTTACAAAAGATTAAAAGGTGGCGTCACATTGCTCCCCTGTTTCTTTCCGCAGGAGGGACTTAAAAGGGACAACAAAAACTAATCACTTTCAATAAGCATTTTTTGTTGTTGTTGAGGGGGGGGGAGAAAAAAAAAAGGCGGGGGGTGGATTTAGCGGTGTAATTTGAGACCGGTGGTGAGGATTGGGGCGAGCTAAGAGATGCTGCCCGCTGCTAACAAGGGAAGGAAGCCTTCAGCTGAGACAGGTAAGAGCGCCCATCGGAGGGTCTGACCGAGTGGCTTAGTTAAATCTCTGTTTTCACCGTTTTGTAATTGAGAAAGGCATCCGCAGCACAAGCCGATTTTTCAGTCGGCTTCCTTTTGTTTAACATAGAAAGTACCTGTATTAATTTTGATGAATTAGAGCATGCAGCAAATTCAATTGAAAATAGATTTGTATAGTAAATGCATTTACACTGAATGATTTCTCCTCCGTTTTATTTAAAGGGAGAGATGAGAAAGATGATTTTGATCAGAATAGCACTTTGCATTACATTAAATTCTAAACAGCTAACGGGGGAAAAATAATCCAATTGATCCTGTTTTCAACTCCGGGACTTAAACCCTGCCCGAAAGCTGGCATTTAATTTTTTTTTTCTCTTCTAACTGAACTTCTGATGCGTTATAATAATTTTTCATCGGAGGTTTGAGTGAGGGTAGAGTTTATTTAAGTCTAGCTGCTGGGGTGTGTTTGCTTTGGATTTTGTGGGTGAAGCGCTTCTTCTTCTGTCTGCTTAGTCTGTGTCAGGTTAATGTCTCACAAATAGAGATTTGGTGTTGTCCCAAATGACATATGAAGTTAAAACATCAGGTGAGGGCATGTTTTAGAAAAGGATCCAGTAAATAATTGGGATAACTGAATTATGACAGTTTGAAATGAGCATTAACTCTGGAGGTGCTGTTCGGTGAGCTTCCCTGTGTTTTAAGTGACTCAGTAAGGAAGGGAGCTAATTATCAATGTCAAGTTGGAACTTTGTGTTACTGCCCTATCTACAGAATACCTTGGACTTCTAGTAACAGTGGTTTTTAGGAATCTGTTCCTTTTGTGCAGTATGAATTAGAGTTGAGGGTAATATTTGATGGCATTTCTCCTTTAAAGAGCTTTGGGATGAAGCTTGGAAGGCTCACATCTATTTCAACATTGAACAAACACAAAATGCAGAATGTTGTACTTCTCTCAGTGTTTGATTGCTGCTGCTGCTTCTGTTGTTTTAAAGTTTGGATAATATGTTTTTAACCTCAGTTTTCATAGAATTTGTGTACCTTGCCTCCGCCGCTACGATTTTTTTTTTTTGCTGCTATGAATGAACTGAGATTTGAGAATGCAAAAAAAAAAAAAATCTAAATAGCCAGAGTTTTTAATTTAAAGATGGTAGAAATACAAATCATATATAGGTCTTTACCTAGGATGTTACCTAAAATATCTGAATTATTTTTTTTTTTGGTAATTTTTTTGATTAGTAAATCTGAATATTAAAAGTATAAAATGCTTTAAAAGAATTACTTCTGGAATTGAATATAGTAGGTGACTTAATGCCTTTACAAAATTTGGTCCAAAAAGAAATGTTCAGTGTGGCATTGTTGAGTTCAACTACCTCGCATAAGAGATTTATATATCTATTTGTTGATGAGATTTTTCTCCTTCTTCCCGAGTTTGCACATTGCACTTGCTTTTCAGTAGCTTACTCTGACATGTCGCGTGTTTGCCAGACCATCTAGTGCATTTTGTGGGTGCAGCCCTTGAGTCTGATGTTATGAGGGCAGCAGGAGCTGCTGAATTTGGGCGAGGAAAACACTAAACAGATTATGTTCTCAACACACTTTTTCATGGAGAGATCATCCCCAGTGCAAGTTCCCTGGGGAAGCCCCTCTTACAGGTGTGGAGAAACTTAATTTTTTTCCATCATGGTTAAAAGAACTGAGAATGATGTTGACAAGAGAAAAGAAACTGCTGTAGAATGTTTGATGTAGTCATGCTAGTGGTAACATAGTGAGTTTTTAAAATCACATCACATGTAGTTTTTCTTCTTTCAACTTAAGAAACTTTGCAGCATCTTGAAGTAGCTCTTCTTAAATTCAATCCACGTTTTGATGTTATCTTTCTTGCATAAAATCTTTACTCTCCCTATACCGCCTTACTGAGTGTTCGTTACCCTGTCCTGTCATGGTAAGATGATTATTTCTTAAATAAGTGACACATGTTGAAGATGAGCCAGGAGACATGTTGCCTTCATTATATGTGCATTTAAATTGTATTTATGAAAAGACTTCTTCAAGGTGAGGAGATGATAAATTTGGAGTTGCAGCTGACCTATCTGTATCATTGAACCACTCCCCTCCTAAAGAGCTAACTAAATAGAGCCAGTAGGCAGAAATCATCCCATTATGAACTGGATGGTAGGTCAGCTCTCACTTTTTAAGCAGATGGTAGCCAAAACTATCCTTACTCAAACTATCTGATTCATATAAATAGCATTTTTCTGACTTTTCCAGTAGATGTTGCTGGAGAGCAAAGAAAAGATCATTTTTTATAGGGGAAAAAAAAAAGAAGAAGAAATGCAGTACACTTGGAATAAGCTAAAGGAAAAGATCCTTCTCAAACTCCGCTGATAGCATTTTGCATAATTTGCTAATTAATGAATTATATTGAATCATTACCTTTTATGATGTTCTATAGAAAGCTATTAAAACTTGAGTTAGAGTTTAAAATTACGAGATTATTCTCTTAGTCCCTATATAGAATGTCTATTTGCTGTTTTCCGTTTTTAAAAAATCAAGTTAACTGCACATTACTATTCAGAACATTTTCATCCCTGAATGCTGAAACCCTTTAACATGCAAATATGATGTCAGAGGAAGAACTGAAATAGAATACCCTGAGAAGAGTAATGATCAAACGCATTATAAAAATATGCACCAGTTGCCAACATGTAATGAAATATTAAGAAATTAAAAGCATGCAACCTCTAAAGTAATAGAATTTCATTGCTCTGAGTCTGTTTTCCCACTGAATATTAAGTGCTTAATAGATCTATCCGTAAAAAAACAATCGAAAACCTACATGGTTTGTCACTGAAGTTCTTTCATTATATGATTTTGAAAAATTAGCCCAATAGGATTTTTCTCAGACTGGGAAATGTAATTAGCATTGGATATTAAGTGCCAGACTTCCAAAGCAAAAGCTACAAGGCTTGATGGAGGAGATAGGAATGCAGAGAGCAAGCATCCACGCTAGCAGCAGAGGGGACCCACTCTGGAACTACTCTGCTGGTAATCACGCTGATAAAATGACAAAGACATCCCAGGGGAGCCCAGGATTCTAGACCCAGACATGTACTGATGCAATTCCAGGTAACCAGTGACCTCTATCTTTGGGAATATTTATTTTTGGAAATGATCAATTAAATGATTTCAATTGTGAAGGAGAAGTGTACATGTACTTTTTTCCCAAGGCAGGGGTGCCTTGGCTGTTACAAAAGCCTGTTCAGATAGGGCAAGGGCATAACTTCTGAGCTAGTGTGTTGGGATTTTCTTAAACACTCCAAGCTCCTTTGTGGTGGATATTTTTTCTTTTGCATTGAAGACCTTCTTTGTCAGTTTTCATTCCTGAGGTGTGAAATGCTCCATAGGATATTTTGATTTAACACCCAGTTTATTTCTCTTTTCTGGGAGGAAACTGCTTGTATTTAGAAGGCCTGAGTGTCAGTTACTCTGATTTTGTAATTAGCACTGTAAGTCCACTGGGGTAAGGATGTTCTAGCTTTTAGTTGTTGTGGCTTTGATTCAAATACATATTTTTGTGCTTGACACAAAAATATAGTGGTCTTTTTTTTTAATTCCATCTTTAAATCGGAAAAGCTTTATTACTTGGCGGGAGATTTTGGTTTCTTTCTCTGCTTTATTTATAGCTCACTTTTTGGCATTCTCTTTTTTAATGATAGCTATTAAGCATTCACTCTATGCAAAGCACCCAGAGTGAAATGTGGCAAATGATACCTGTAACAACAATAATGACACAAGAGTCTGTCATTTTGCTAAGAACCTTAGGAAGGTGGGGATGTAAACCAGACCTGGAGAATTGCCTAGCAGGTTAAAATGTAAGCCTTCATGCCTTACTTCATGCAGAAGAGAAATGGTTACTCTGCTTTTGAAATTCCTGAGGATATTAACCTTCAATTTAGGGATACATGGTAAATAATAATAATAATAGCCCTTATGAGCAGAATTAGAGGGGGTTATAAAAAATAATGCAAAAAAATAAAAAAGGAATAACTAGTTTGGTTAAGGAATCAGTCACAGGTCAAGGAATTCAGTAGCCATGGCAGAGATACAAACATACTTGGTATGAGGGTGCGGGAGTAGTGAGATTATGGGTCTGTACTGTGCCTCCCTCCCCCAAGATGCTGAAATACCTTCCAAGAAGTTCTCTGTTCTCTCATTTTAAATTGTGGTCTCAAGAAGCTGATGTGACTAGTGGGATTTTGCTTTAGCTCTCTGGGATGTTGTTGAAAATGCTGTGAGAACTTCTAGTTAGGGCCTAGAAAGCCAGAGAGTGATCTACAGCATTAGCCTAGACAGAGGTGACCACACTGAGAAACATTGCTGAGGGGAGGAAGTAAAGGCCATAAAAAACACCTTCCTATTATGATTATTGCAATTTCTTTTATGTACTGTAGATGTCATGTCCTCATTAGGCAGGGATTTTGTTTCTATGCATTTGTGTTCATAAGAAAAGCCTTCACCATTCATCAGAAATAAGACTTCTGATTTACAAGTTATGGTGTTCTCTACATACTATTTGGATATAATCAATGTTATGTTCATCTCCCACTTCCTGACATTGATTAAGATGGATTTGTGTGATCTTTAAGGGTTTTCATCTCTCTGAAAAGGTATATACTTTATTTATGGGAATTAATTGACTTCGTGTCAGTTACTTTCTATAAACCTTGACTAACTTACCTTGAACTCTTGATGTCTAGCTATTTGATTGACAGCCTCAGCTATGGTCACTTTTCTTAACTCTATAATGGAAGTTGATATAGTAACATATAAAATGTTTTCTTGCAGCCAGTAGACTCCATAATGAATAGGAGTGAAAGTAATTATTAGCACAATTAAGTAAGTGGAATGCCAGTCTTTTCCTCAGAAATTGATTTAGTCACCCTGCTCAGGCCTGGGGCTGGGGGTGGGGGGGTGGGGTGGATTGCCAATTTCACCTTGGAACCAAGCTATAGATGAGTGTCTTGCCGTGTCTTCCAACCACTTTAATTTGATTTGTTCCATTTACTTTTTCCAAGCTTTTCATCTTCCCACCATTTTAATGCAATCAGAGATGGGGGGCTGCCCATGACATTCACACTTGACATTATCAAACACAAAAGGCATCACTCATACACTTGACTGCATTACAATGCAAGGGAAAAAAATAGATCCCAAAGGCTTAGAAATTATTGTTTCATACCTTGAATGTAGGTGGATTTTTTTTTCTGTTTCCTCCAGCCTGCCTCATTTGACTGTTTTGCTTCTGTGTATTTGCAGAGGGTTCTGAAAACCCCAGAAAAAGCAGCACTCTCAAACCCATAATGTACACATCCTTATGTTCACTGGAGGAGGTGCATTAATAGGATGGAAATTTACAACTCTGTTATCGTCTGTTATTTGCTAGGCATCAGCCACATTTTGATGCAGTACCAAAGTTGAGCCCTCCAGAAAGCTGTCTTTTTACCATTGAGTTTAATTCTTCTGACAGACAGTCCTGGCCAAACCTTTTCCAGACTCACGCTTCTGTGGTTATTGCAGTCTGTCTGGTTTTGCTGGATAGACCAGAAATCTGTTGAGACCATAGCTTCTGTGTTTATTTACCTATGAAATCTTTGTGTGTTGCGGTTGAGGGAAGGTGATGGCGGACTCTGAAAGTTATTATAAATGTGTCTTGTTTACTATTCTGCACTTTGTAGACAAAGACAATTTCCAACTCTCCGCCACTCAATAGGTACGGCTACACTTGTGAACTGAACAACTAGTAATATCAGAGTAGTGAATTGCTTTGGTAGTATTACGCCGGGTATCAAGATTGCAATAGAACAGCTAGTTACATGGTATCCTCAGGTTTAATATACTTCTGCAGCCTTGTACTTGGGAAGGATTTCTGTAACTGGAGACAATCTAGCAAGGAGAACTTTTTAAGCCGTTGGAGGCTGAAATAAAAGTTTTTTAAGAAATGAGACTATGGACTTGAAAATGAATGGATTATGAATTTCTCTTAACTGGACAGAATCATAATTGCCTATGTAGCATTGTCTTGATTATCCAGGGTTGAATTTCCAGCATTGGGGATTATCCAGATTTCTTCTCTGACTCTCCTGTCTTCTCTCTAACTACCTGATGTGCATCATTTCTCTAAATGCTGGCACCTCTGTTAATGGATTGGAAGGGTATATTTGAGCAGAAAAAATCCAAACCAGTGAATTATACTTCAGAAAAGCTCATTACATCAAAGTCTGAATAGGTAGGTTTTTGAAACTATTCACTAAAATTGACTCCGTTTCATGTCAGGGGCATTCTTTTTCCTATTTACCAGTGGAACTTACTGTGGATGTTAATAGGCTGATATCTGACCCACATGTTTAAGTAACAAGAAGTAAACCAGCCTGAATGATATTGAGTAACAGTTTACATGCCATAGTTATATAGATAGATTATTCTCCATTATTACCCAGATCAACCTCCACTGTGACTTAGCTATATTAACTTTATGCCTACTTGGATCAAGCAACTGTACCTTCTACAGGTAAAGAGAGTTCTAGTTAATTTGGTCTTCTAATATCCAGTGCAAAAGTGGATGACTGGTGTCCTGACCTCACGGAGTTATTCTCTTAATTCCATTTCTATTCTGTTTTCATCATCAGCTGCCTGCCAGTCCTGATAAACTGTTGTTTGGGATTTGTCCCCCTGGCAGTCTTCAGAGTCCAAGAAGATTTTAAAGCCCCCTTGATACCAGAATCGGGCTGAAATGGTGAAAGGATAGAGTGTGGCTGACTTTTCCAGGGAGATTGTAATCACAGAATAGGCACAGACATTGCCAGTCACATCTGAGTTTGCAGAACAGGGCTCAGTACTCCATCCACCGGATATCACTACAGAATCAGAATTTGATTTCCTTTCCTATTCTTATACATCAGTTATGGCTCAGGCATTTTCAAAATCGTGTGGCTGTATCTGCCACTCTGTATCAATGCCTTGTCAAATAATACACTCTTCTCTCATACCCTCGTTATTTGACAAACATGTCTATAAATAATTGGCTGTCCTGTGGGGTGCCTAATCAAACTTCACAAGATATTTCTAACTCTTGTATAATGTAATGTAAGTGATAAAATATATACTATGTAACGTAGTTGCACAAATACACAGAGGACATATTCTCTTACCACTTGATTCAAATTGAGTTTATTCAGAGACATTTACTGAAACTTTAAAATATTGAAGTGTAGCATTTGATGTCATAATGGCCAATAGTTTTTAATTCATATTTTCAATTATTATTTGCATAGTAATATAGTATACAAAACTGAAAATGGAAAACTTGAGTATCTATTAGAAAATTGATAAATCTAGCTATGAATTCCGAGTACATAGGACATGTTTCATTATTATGTGGGTACACACTACTATATGTGCATGTACTCTTGTATTCAAGGCATTCTCCATAGGTATGGCTACTGTATAGTGTGTGCTTATTTCCATCTGTGTCTCTGTAGCTTATATCTGTCAATATATATATTTGTCTCTGTAGCTATATTCAGGAAGACAGAATGGATAAATTCCTAATAAGATATAATGTGGGTTATTTTCCTGGTAAGATACTCTAGTTTTTTCTAGCTGACATTGTTAATGTCCCACAACCTTCCATGCTATGTGTTAGTTACCAGCGCTGCCAAGATTAAACAGATATAACTCTTAAGCTGTTCGTGACCCAGCCCTACATAAGCAATTAGTTTAACATTGCAGTTTGGCTCGTGGATATATTAACATGGAAACCTTGATTAAAAAAAAAAAAAAGCAAAATTTACAAAGTCACCTGGTCCTCTTTAGATACCTCTAAACTTGACAGGTTTTGCCTGGTAAGAAAAGGATTGGAAAAGAAATAGAGCAAGTGAAAGTGTCATTTTGATAAAATTTCTCACAGAAAGTGATCCAGTCCCCACTAAAAAATAAATAGGGCTTTATGGAAACACCAGGCCAGTGTGTACCATTTCCCTTGATTACTGGCAAGTCAGACTGAAGACAGTGTGTTTGCTGATACTGTTGCATGAGTTTTATGCACATGAGAAACCAAAATGCTGTCAAGTTGCTCAGTATCAAACAAGCACATGCAAGGTTTTGTCCGAAAATGGATGAAAACAACCTGCATATTTTTTTTCTAAAATGAAATTGGCTGCTGGGGTTAAAGTTCTTCTCAGACCACATGGCATTTGTGATATATATGTTTTATGTGTTTGTAAATGCGTATCTGTGTGATTTATATACACATACATATAGTCTCTAGAGGTCAGTAGAATGTAAGAAATGGGCAAACATTCATATCTAGGTGGTACCTAGAGTTTCTGGAAACCATTTCTCAAATGATAAGATGGTGATAGTTGACTAATGACGTTAGGAACTAAAAATCACTAATCAGTGTTAACAAAAAAGTCATGTCAATCTTGTTCCTGAAATGAATCTAATCTATTTGTTTTAAGCAAATTTCAGATAAATGAACATTTACAGGGCAAGAATCTTGACAGAAACTCAAACTGTAATTACTTTATTATGGTTTATTATAAGACTTACTCTCCAGAACCATTTCTGAAGATATTTTTAATGTTACCAGAACAAAGCAGTTAATTGTTTTTAAACACTTGACTTTTACATCCAAAACACTATTTCTATTTTAGCTGCCAATTCAGTCTCTTCAGCACTAGAAATGAGTGATTTGGTGATTTGCAAGCTGTAATTCTATTTGTTCTTATGAGCTAAATGTCCCTGATTTTGGAAAATATATTAGAAATTTATGATTTATTTTATAGATAAAGCTAAAATTGTTGGTATTTCAGAAAACTGCTGCACTGTTAAGCATGTTCATTAAGTTTTTTTCTAGAAAAGTCATGCACAGCGTATAAAAAATGATGACATATAAATGTGAACTATTTGACAGTACTGTTGCCAATTCCTCTGACACACCATGTTGTAGAGTCAGGTTTTAGATCTTGGCCGACTTTGAGAGAGAATGATTATCATTTAGTTGAGGTTGCAGGCCATGAATCAGAACTTAATATGGCTTGCACTCATTAATACCACTCATACTTGGAACAAACCTGTCTATAACCTGTTCCCATATTTGACTATTTTCACCACTGTAGATTGCATTTTTATCTCAGTTTTCTCCATGTTAAATCCTAAACTAGCATCCTAACATCCAAACAGAAAAACCCGGAGAGAAACAGTCTTGAAAAGATAGTAGGATGTTAAGGGGCAGTAAAGAAGGCATTGTCGTGTTCACATGCATCTGCACCCACCCCCTCTCCAACACACATACCAGCAACAGCCTGTGCTGTCTTTAAAGATGCCTAGTAAGTGTTTGATCATGTGGTGCATTGTTTTTTTTCAAAACCAACTTCTCACTTATTTGAATGACCAGTATATCCTCCTTTGTATTCATTTTCTTTTTATTTTTTTCCATCAAGACAACATTGGCTTACAAACTTTATATGACTCAGAGTTTATGGGATCGCGCTCTCCAGATGTCTGTTACCTCACTGCCCCCACTACCAGAGGACCACTATCTTCAACCAAGGTCCATCAGGCCCTTTCCATACCCTGCTCTCCATCCTCCCCCTGTCCCTCTAGGCTTCTCAATTCTGCAGTTAGAGATTTTTTTTTTGGAGGGGGGGTTCTATTTATTTATTTATCTATTTTATGCATACAAGAACTGGGGTGTAGGACAGAGGCGTTGGAGGTTTGAGAGGATTCACCAGAGACACAGTAGGGAACAGAACAGGCAGATGGATGAAATATACTGCTAAGGTGAGCAGCAGGCGAGATAGGAAAGGTTTGCTATTCCATATGTGTCATCCTCCTGACTGGGACTCAAACTCTTGTTGTAGTGGCTACCTATGGTTTCATAGTGCTAAAACTTAATCCCTTGGACTTTTAAGGTTTGCTATGGGTTTGGGTGTGTCTGACCCTTTGTTTTATTTCTACATGTTTTGCTTAGCGTTGTCCCCTCCGGTTCCATCAATGTTGTTGCAAATAACAAAACACTGTTGGTGGGGATATAGACTGGTCTAGTCAGATGGGAAACAATATGGAGGTAAAACTAGATCTACCAGGCCCTCCCTGGTTGCACAGTGGGTTAAAGCACAGCACCAAGAAGCTAAAGCCACTTCAGCATGAGTTCCATCCCCGCCCCGGAGGTGACCCACATGGCGCAGCAGACCTCTCCTGACCTGCCTGCTGCTCCCCTCAGCAGTGTACTTCATTGATCTGCCTGTTCTGCTCCCCACGCTGTCTCTGGTGAATCCTTTCACCGCCCCTGAGCCTCTGGCCTGTACCCCAGTTCTATATGCATAAATAAATAAGTCTTTAAAAAAAATAGATCTACCATACAACCCAGCAATTTCATACCTACACATGTACCCAATAAATGAAAACATTAATTTAAAGGGATAGATGCACCCTTCTGTTTACTGCAGCGCTATTTATAATAGCCAAGTTATGAAACAGCCTACATGTCCCAGGACAGGTGAGTGGATTAGGAAGTTATGGTATATATACACAGTGGAATACTACTCAGCAATAAAAATCATGTGGCATATTTAAAAGAACTTTAGGCTTAGAGTGGTTTCAGTCATCACCAAGATATCCCAATAGACATTTGATGAATATTGATGGAGCTCTTACAATGGATAATCTACTTACTTCGCTGCCAAATTATTAAATGAGGAAGATGCAATATATTTCCTGTCTTCAAGTTTACAATGTAATTGGATGCTCCCCATGCACGTCTCCTCTTCCTTTGTGCACCCACATCTTCCCTCTCATGTTTCTTTATTCCATGTTCTTTCCACAGAATTCCTTTCAATTTTCCAACTTTCGTTGCCATATCTTTGCAAGCGCTTATCTTATTTATTTATTTTTTTCCCCCAGTACTCCAGCTTGTCCTAAGCTAACTCTTATTTGTCTTTTGGGTCTCATTTTAATTGTTGCTTCTCCTCAGGAGTTGTCCTGGACTGTACCTCCCTTGGCTCTGGGTCAGTAGCTCTAATCTGTGTCCCTATAACAATGTATTTATTTATTACAACACTTCTTGGTTTATATAATCACTAGTTTTATTTTCCACTTTCACATAGGCTTTTTAGTTGAGATAGGAAAGGAACCATGTCTAGTTTGACCACTCATGTATAGGATACTTAGTAAATATCTGCAAGCATGCATTTATTTAATGAGTAACTCTTTTGAACAAATATTTAAATACATCAGTAATCACAGCACACCAATAAAGAGGAGGCATTCCATTTTCAAGAAACCAGGAAAGATAAACAACCTTGCCTGGACCCAATTCTTACTCAAGGGACAGGTCCAAGTAGTCCCCATTTCACCTTTCTCCTGGTTCTCCTTGTCTAAGTTATATAACTACAAGTCTCTAGGTACAGCACAGAGGCACCTTTTCAGTGAAGGAAATTGGACACTTTTTAGTTGTGTTCTCTGATCATGTTACTTGGTAGACGCCTCTGGAAGAAACCAAACAATGCTGACTCCCTCTGTCCTCTTAGGTGAGTGGTTTCATGTCAGGGGACCTCGGTTGTCAGAGCTGCTCAAGAAGAGCTCAGACTCTGAGCAGTGCAGTTGTGACTAAAGTCAAGTGGTTACTCTGGGTTGGATACTTTGCTTGGAACTAGTGACTAGGAAATGATAATGCAGAATAAACATATGCTGGTGTTTTTTTAGTTAGATCTAAACAATCAGGTCACTTTATGTGAGGACCCCTTCTCACTCTCACCCCCCCCCCAAACACACACCAGTATTCTTTGTCTGTGGTGTATAAGTGTTCCATAATGCCTTTGAGTTTTGTTTTATTTGTAATTGAAAGCCCCTAGTGAGTGCCAGTCTTCCTTTAAATCCACTGGAACATAAATTTGCCTCTCTAAGTGATTGTCCTCAGATTTGCAAACCACCATTTTCTGTGGATGGGCATGTCTAGTGACTAAGCACCTTCTGGAACACGCAGATCTTTCTGAGTCTGTTTATTTTTTAGTTGACCATTTCAATCAAGACTTACCCTCAAAATGGAAAATTACTCTCCTACTAGCAAATGGATTTGTCATTAACCTTAATCATTTATGGTTCAAACTTTGCTGTATTCTAGTTATTACTACCTTTTAATTTGCAAATGTATGATGAGTTTGGGGAAAGGTATGAGGAATATGGTATAAAGGACACTCAGACATGGTATCTTCTCCTTATTAGTACTTTTAATTACATTCTGCCTTTATCATCTAACCCTGTGCTCACTTTGCTGATTATTATTGTTGTCTAAAGGAGAGAGTGAATATTTTACAGAAAGTATAAAACGGGTTTGTCCCTGTGGGGTTATATGATTGAAGCAGCATGAGACAATTACTGCTTAAGAACAATGGAGATTTATGGCAGCAATAAAACATACAGGGTACAGGTTGGTTGATGGTGGTAGGGAGGAAATGTTAACAGGAATTTTGTTTTTCGATATTATGTCAAATAAGTAAAAAGAGTAACATGTGGATATTAATAATAAATAAGTTATCTTCTTTATCACTGCTGAAAACTTACTATATCCAGTTAAACAGGTCTCCTAAAATCCATTGCCTTTTTATATTACACAACAGAAAAATCTGAAAGCTACCCTATAAGTTCTTTAGATAGTACTTTCATCTAAATCAAAAAATAAAATAATTATTGTAAATTATGGTAAGAAACATTAAAAAGTGGTAAGTACGTGATCCTACCATTTGGGCTTGTCTTTATATCTATTTTGATTTTTGAGCTATGTCCCTTATCCAGTCTTTGCTTCTGTAAGGAAGAGGTCCAAAGACACCCGCCAATCCACTCCTGAATCTTTTGTGACAACTGATGCAAAATATCACATTTCTTTTCTAACAAGAAAGTAGTTTCAGAAACAAAGGTAATTCTTTGAAAATGGAATATACTTGCCACGAGAAGATATACTAAATTCGTAAAGAATTATAACCACCTCATTACAATCACAATATCCCTCATTTCCAAAGTACTCTCGAATGAGTGATAACTAATTCCAGAGGGGGGAAAAAAATGACAATTTAGTTAGATGATTTTACTTCACAAAAATTTATACAGTTCTAAAAAAGTGGACCTTTGGCTTTTAACTTGAGTTTATTTTGCAATTTTGCAAGTGCTCATGGATTTGTTAATATTAAATTGGTAATTGTTGAGCTCTGAGGAGGGATGCAACATCTTTAGTCTGGCTTATTACAGTGTAAAATATGGATTGCCTTTACCCTAATGGCCTCTGAATCCTATTACCATCCCATTAGAGAGTGTGGGATTTTAGTAATTCTGTTGTTGTTTCCAGTGGGCAGTGAATATAATGGGGAAGGGCAGGGGTTAATGCAATTCATCTCTTTTAATACTTGTATCTCCGAGTCCCTTATCGCTCACAGTGGTTTCACTGCGGTTCCCACACACACACTTCTTTTTGCCTTTCCTAGTTACAAGAGTTTGGAGAGGGGAATAATTCGGTGATTCTTAGGTTTAAATAGAATTTTAGCTATTAGCTTTTCATAAATGGACGATAAATAAATAAGGTGGTGCCTCAGCTTGTTGTGAAACAGGCTGTAGCTCAGAAAGATTTTCAGTGCCTGTCTTTGTGCCAAGAATAGTATTGAAACAGCTCTTCAATCAAGATCATTTATAAGGCCTTTTGGAAGCAGAAGCATGAGACAAGCGGGTCGGATCAATGCCTGCTAGTGTTCTGGGTATAATGTTTCCATGTGCTCGTGGAGACAGCTGTGTCCTGGTAGTACTAGTCGAAGGAATTGGGAAAGATTTCAAAGTGATAGAAATTAGATTCCCTTAAAGAGAAGTTTATGAGCAACAGTTAATTCCCTACATATTAGGCTCACACAGTAGATGTACGTGTCTGATTATGTATCCGTGGTTTTATTCATGGAATTTGTTTTTACCTAATGCAGCCTCTTTTTTTTTTGGAATAAATACGAACATCAGATTACTTCTCAGTATGTCAAAACAAATTAGTTTCCCACAGTGATGCAGTGAAAGGTGTAACTATTTTCCCTTCTTATATGTCAGAAAGCATTACTGGGACTGAGAAATTCCTACGGCCCTCCTCTTCGTCCACAGGCCTGGTGGTTTGCAAAGGTCTGGTTTAATGCACTGGTCTGGTCACCTAGAGCTTCAGCACCCCCCTCTGCTGCCATTAATGAGAATCGCATGCTGAGATCCAAAGAGGCATCTAGGCTCAGAAAAAGGCAGGGAATGGCAGGAGGTGATCAGACCATTTCAATCTGTTGAAAGTGAGTGATATTCCCAGGGTTTATTGTTCACCTTCTCAGAGAATTGTTTCCATATATTTCATCATAAATAGAACAAATGTGCAACATAATTGCAACATGAAAAATATCTGCTGGAGGGAGAAGCCCTATACTGTGAAAAAAAAAAAATAAGGTGACATTTCATCATTTCATTAATAAAAAAAGAAAAGAAAAGAAAAGAAAAGAAAAGAAAGTATCTGGAATTCTGGGAAAAAAAAAGTACTAGAGGGCTAGAGGGCCCTCCCTGGTGGTGTAACAAGTTAGGGTGCAGCACTGTAAGCTGGCAGCCTTTGGTCCCTGGTCCAGGAGGTGATCCACATGGCCCCACAGACCTCTCCTGACCTGTCCACTGCTCCCCTCAGCAGTGCACTGCTTCTATCTGCCTGTTCAACTCCCACTCTGTCTCTGGTGAAGCCTCTCACCGCCCCTGCACCTCTGGCCTGTACCCCAGTTCTGTATTCATAAATAAATGAATCTTTAAAAAAAAATATGCTAGATAACGGTGTAGTTTTATAGTGGCATTTTGGGGGAAATTTCTTCATAACTTTATGTTCTAAAAATCACTTAGGTACAGCTCGTGGACTCAGTCTGGTCTGTGACTGTGGTACCTCGGTGTACAGTAGTTGCCTTGAATATTCATGCACTGAGTGTTCCTTATCTTGGAATACCACTTTTCTTTCTAGACTGACTGTGATGGTACTGTTTTTTTTCCTATTTTGGGTATGTTGAGTGAATTCCTTTGTAGACGGTAATTAGGAAGCTAAAGATGAATTTAGTTTCCCGTCCCATGAATTGATAAGAATAAATGATATTAAAGGATATTAGTTCCTTACTTGTGCACTGCTTTACAAAGTTATTTTGTTCCCAGTATTACTTCAGAAATTCAAACAAACATAAAGTAAATAAAATAGAAATCTACGTAAGCAGAGGCTGCTGGAAGGGTGATTCTTTTTTGTAAAGTACATTTATATGAGGTGATTCCCAGAGAATTATTTAACCTCTAAAAGGGACATGTAGAATCTAGGTAGTCACATACTGTTTTGTGGAAGATCCTGGTTTATTCAACAAGAGCAGTGTGGACAGAATTCTGGTTTTCATTTCTGTTTGTGTCCTAATTAAATCATCTTGTGCCTTTGTTCTTAAACTGTTCCCCCAGACCTGCCAACAAACATAAAAATCAATGCAGATAACTGTTCTCTCAGCGAGAGAATATCATCTTTATAATCTTCATAAAGCCACACACTTGTCATTTGTTGTCTCAGTCTTCCCTTAATGTGTAATAAGCACATTATTTAATCATTATTGAATACTAGCACATTGGTAAGGAAATTTGACACTTTGTAAGACCAGAGTTTTGTTTGTTTGTTTGTTTGTTTTCTTTAAGACACTCATACCAGAATTCAAAAGTAAATGTGAATTAGATGCAAACTATATGAGCACACATTTTATGCTGCATTCCATCCTTAGTTTTTTTGGAAATACACTCTCCAATAAGTTTATGATAATCATAGAAATTAGCACATTTTAGTTAAATACATATTTCTAGCTAGAAAAATAACAGTTTTTACAGGAAATTTGGAAAATTCAGAAAGATAATATATATTAAAAGATCACCTATAACCCCACCCTACCTAGTTTGTTTTATAATCCATTTTTAAATGAATATTTCATAATTCAGGATTTCTTTTCATAAGCTCATTATTACCATCTGGAAATTCTCTACATGAGCAGCTCTCACATACATTGTATTAGTACTGCACCAGTGTATGCCTTAAAAATCATGGCTTTAAAAAAAGTGACTTTTTCTAACCTTTAATTAGAAAAATCAAATCATGTTTATTATCCAATAACTTGGTAAAATGTAAAATGAAAGTAAAATTATTTTGGTGTGTGATGGTAACAAATAATAACTACTGCTATATTTGGTTGTCGATTTTTATTATTTTGTCTTTGTAATACATATTAATAATGATTTTAAAAATTTATATCTTAATTATTTCCGTGGATGTTTTATGCTTGATTTCTCAATGCATTTACTTTCCATTGCCTAACTTTCTTCTTAATAATATTTTTATAAACTAATGTTCATTTTTTTAATCTATCAGTACTTTAAATATGTTTTTAGGTTATAGTAAATATCTGTTGATTATATTCATTGCTAATATTTTATCCCAGTAATTTTTTTTTAGTTTTGTCATATGAAAATTTTAAAAATTTTATGTAGTAAGGACTTCTAAGATTCTAGACAACTCAAATTGGTTATCAGGCTTTAGCAATCCGCTTAGAATGCCAAATACATTCTATTTTCTTCTACCATTTAAAAGATGTTATAGTAACATTATTTTTTATAATCTTTTAGAAATGTGTGTGTATGTGTACACCATGAGGATCTATTTTTCTCCAATAATTAGTCTATGATTATAATTTTCACTGATAATGTATATCAAATCTTTTATTCAGTCTTTTCAGAGATTTTTGCTCTGAATTATGAGTAAACAACATGAATATAATTTTACTTTTGTGCTATAGGGTACTGATACATAGCAAATATAGTGTATATTGCATAGTTATACACTGTTTTGTTACACTAAGTTTATATAAAGTTTAATGTTAATAGAGGGAGGTTCCACCTTTTGTTTTCCTTTTCTTCAGAATGTCCTAATCTTTCTTAATATCATAGAGCCGTACTATTTAAAACTTTCAGACATCCATTTATATACAAAATGAAATTTTACTGTTTATTTTAACTATCCAGTCATATGTGCATGTAGAGAAGGAAATATTACCATCTTTTTCTCTTTAATATAAAGTTATTTTATAAGTACTTTTTCTTTTTCTCTAACAAAACATTCTTCCCTTTGGAATATGTGAGTTTTTAGTATTGACCCATTTCTACTTGCTTTGTCTTAATCAGAACTTTTTATTTATTTTTTTTTTAGAATTTCATAAAATGTCCTTATGCATTTGCATTCCGCAGTAGAGGAAATTTCTCCCACATTTACCTTCTTTTCTTCTTGAGGAAACACTGTTAGAAACAGCTCACATATCAGTCTACCGTGACCAATTTACATTATGGGAAACACAGCTACACAGAATGCAGTTTCAATACCTGCGTGTGTCGCCGGTAAATGCTCTGAGTGGTGGAGCAGCACTGACTGCTCTGGCTTTCCTGGGTAGGGTTTCTAAGATATAATCCTTAGAAAATCAGCCTTATACCAAACTCCGCAAAGAAACTGTTCTTCGGTAGAATAAAGGTGAAAAATAATTTATATGATAGTCTTTTCTTGGCATTTCATAGTAACTATTATCATATTAAAAGCCCTGACAGTTGCACAATAAAAACTTCTGTATTTGCTTAAGCCTGACTTCTCCCGTATTTAATCAGTGGCACAGACACTTGATGTTATTTGTGATGCGTCTGGGGAGAAGGAGTTATTTGGTTTCATATTTCCATTCCATTTGGGGGTAAAAGTAATACCTGTTATTCAACCATAGAACATGTGTTGAGTATTCAAATCATTCAGGCATCATTCCAATCACTTTCAGTTTCTTGAGTCTTGTTACTTTTAGGTATGTAATGAAAGAGAGTTTTATTGAGAACTTTCAAGGCATATCTCAAAACATTCTCTCGCTCATTTATTTAATGATGAGTGGTAGTGTGGTTGCACTGACTAGTATTGTACAATCATCACCCATAGTGAAAATTTTTTCCTGCAGAACGGGAACAGGAACATGCAGAAGGTTATGATCAGCAGTAATGAGGCATATAAATCCCTTAATATAATTTCTACACAATGTAGCCACTTACAAAAGGATAGTTAGCATTACATTTAATAATCACTTAAAAGAAAGGTGAACAGGACATATTCCCTATTCTCAAACACTCTAAAACTGTTGCAATAAGAAGTAACAGTTTCATAATGCTTTGCAATTTACATGTTTTTAATGTGTGCTCTTGAGAGGGTAAGCACCTAAAAAAATAAATTTAGAAGAACAGTAAAATACAGAAGGAAATAGAAATCAAGTGATATAACAGTTATGGGGATGTAGTTTATTCCACACTGCAGTATATGACAATAAAGAATAAGGAGTGATGTGCTTCCTTTTCCATGAGGAATTTCCATGGGAGTGGCACTGAAGGCTGTCACACTGGTGGAATGAATCAGAGGCACATCCAAGTGCAGCTGCTCAACTCCAAGTACTTGATGATTTGGGCTGCATCTGTAGTAACCCTCTGATAGGGTGTGACTTTAAAAACGTCCCCAACTGGGGCTCTCCCTGGTGGTGCAATGGGCTAAAACACCACATAATGAAGCTTTCCGAAGCCACTGTAGCATGAGTTCGATCCAAGGCAAAATCCCCAATTGTCTATGCATCTATGTCTTGTTGACATCTGACTCGTCAGTGGGTAAACATCCTATGATGGCTTCTAAAGCATCCTTTTATCCTCCTGTAAGTGAAGCCCCAGCTCAGCAAGAACAATGTGGAAATGTGGGTAAACCCCTTTATTATTTTATGTCTAGACTACTGTAATTCTCCATTTGTGGGTCTTCTTAACTGTGTTATTTATAGGACACAACTTGAAAGTATAAGGCGGCCCGGATCTTTCTTGGAATTTTGTCACATCAGCATATTTAAAACCATCAACTCAGTCCTTGTATCTGTTACCCATGAAATATTACATTGATTGTGAAGTTCTTTTACTCACACAAATGGAGCCTTAAAGAAGTGGTTTTATTCTGCCTGTTTTAGGGATTTTTCTTTACCAAACCTTGGTCATTTCTGGAGACTTAAATTTGGAAATTTTGATTCTATCCTCTGAGCTTGAAGTGAATATAGACAGTTACATTGACAGTGCTAGCTTTAACCCACTGCACCAACAGGGAGGTCCCAGAGGTGACATGGCACAGCACACCTATCCTGTCTTGTCTGCTGCTCCCTCAGCAGTGTACTTTGTCAGTCTGCCTGTTCTGCTCCCCATTCTGTATCTGATGAGTCCTTTTACTATCCCTGTGCCTCTGGCCTCTACCCCAGGTCTGTATGAATAAATGAATAAATCTTTAAAAACAAAGAAAGAAAAGTATGACTTTCCTTCATGTCTTTTCCTATCATAATTATAATATTTTTCTTGGCATTTACTACAAAATGTTTAAGAAAATGTGATTTATATCACACTTCTTATTTTGTAACTTACTAAATAATGTCATTTTTTCATTTAACAATTATTTCTTAATAACTTGTTATCAGTTGCCTACTCTTCATTGGTACTACCATAGTTTCTGATAACAGTAATAATAGTTTCTAATAATATGGTAACAAAACCTGTAGGTCATATCCTTGTGGATTTAATCCACTTCTCTGTTCAAGATTTGCATTCATTTCATTTTGAAGCTATTATAAAAACCATGACTTTTGGTCTTCATTGATTCACTCAAGAATATTTGATCTGATTGTCTTTGTCCACTTATGCTAAGTATTCAAGTGTTTTCTTAAAAAGGTATATAGCCTTAGAGAATCTTTGCATATTCTGCTCTCTTTTGTAGAAATTCTTCTAATCATTTGATCATCTTCTGTACATAAATCCTACTTCTTCTTGGGCACCTTTGAAGTAAGACATCTGACTGTGTTTGGGGGCGATGAGCTCTATATGTCTTACCTGTTCCTACACCTGTGAGCCCAAGTCTGTAGAATTTGGGGCAGTGACCATTGTTCTAGTCTTCTCTGTGAATAGAAGTTGAGAATTAAGTGTTTACTCCTCATCTTCACACTAGGATGTCTACATTTGCTTTATATGTGTACAATGCATCCTTTAAGTCTGTCCATTCTGTCCTCAGAAATACTCCTGAAATTGCGAAGGATATCTCTGGTTGTAGGTATTTTGCTTAGAATTTTGACATAAACCACCGATGTAGGTCTCTATGTGTCTTGGATGTGCCCTGATAAAATACGAATGTGTGTCCTTTCTTCTCTCACCTTAGCAAAATGCACATGTTGTCAGTTCACTGTGTTCATCTTCTGTAATATCCCTGAGTGACAACCTCATATAGATGTAGAGATGACCTGGCCAACACTCATTCTTTGATGAAGTGTGACTTTTCATGCATATCTAGGCATTGAAATCCTTCTGCAGACAGTCTTCCCTCTGTGGTGGAAAGGGGCATTATATAGAATTCAAATAATTTTTATATATACAGTATTTTAAAAGAAGTTAATTTAACTTAAAATCTGTTAGTAGATTAGAAATCTGGCTTGTTGCATCCACTGCTAAAATTAAACTGTATTAAGATCATAGCTTCTAATGCCAGGTGCCAACTTTCTGATTCCTTCTGTCTTTAGCCAACCAGTATAGAAGTTGTATTTCTCATTGATAGATAGCATACAACTTTGCACTCCAATGCAATATGTGAAATGCAAATCTGAGACAGCACATGCTATTTTATTTTAATCTTTAAAATATATAATCTATAAAAATATAATGGTTAGTTTTAACCCTCATGGGAGTATAGTAACTGAATATGGTTCTAGATGCCTGAATGGTCATCAAACAGATCACTCCCTTTTAGATAATATAAATCAGGTTCAATTTAGAAGTAGTTTCCATCCAGCTATCCTTCTGTACAAATATTTGATTTCCATGTGTTTGGTTTAATATTAAAAGACAATCTGTCATTAATTCAAAAGAACATTTTTTAAGGCCTGGAATCTGAATTGAATACTCTTCAAGTAATTGTGACTTCTGTGGCATTCATCAGTGTTCATTTTGATACAGTTAAAGATTCAGATAGTGGAGAGAGAGAAATGTGTACTTTTGTATCACCTGGAAGGAGCTCACCTCAAGCAGTGATTATCTGTCTTCGATTATGTTATCTGAGGTTACTGAGAAGAAAATTTGATCAGTTCACCTATGTCACATTATTTTTGATACACTAAAGACCTTGCAATTTTACTTAGAAATACAGATTAATAAATAAAAGACTGATTATTTCTGGCAGTTTGAAATGTATTATTTTGACAGTGAAATTGTTTTGACCCTGGTGGTGTCAAATCATGGTATGGTCCCCAAACTGAAATTTCTCATCCCAAACTGCCAGAAACTATCAGTGCAAAATCAAGAATCTCACTTTGAGTCCTTCATTTGGAAAACATCAATCTCAAGGATTTAGGATAATCACCCCACGTTATTATCAGAGAAATCTTCCTTTACGTGGGTAGCCACTATCTCTCAAGGAAAGGAAAGACAAGCTACCAGGAGACTAAGTGATCAAAAGAGAAATTAGTAAAACTGAATCTAAAGACTGCAAGTAATAAAATGACATTTTCTCTTTGGTAGTCACTCAAAATCACAGAAACTCTAAGCTGAGAAATATCTAGCCCAAAGCCAGCCTTTGAAATAAAGGGAAACTGAGGCCCAGAGGATGGAAATTACGGCATATTCAGACTAGGAAGCTGAAGTGAACTGACTGTGATGTTTGTCCCTGATCAAGATTTATGACATGAAATCTAACATCACCAGCATTCACAGTAAATAGACCCATTCTGAAACAAAAGGTTAATTTTCAAACCAATTACTTTCTCAAAAAATACTAGCCCTCAAGCGTTCTTGAAATATTTCTTGTATTGCCGTTCTCATTAAAGAGAATAAACAGAGAACCATTTAGATTTCTTTAGTTGTTTAGTATTCCTTTAGCAATTTCAGACTTATTTGTGTCTGAAGAAGGAAGCCTCTTATATCAAAACATGACATACAAACTAACTGCTGGTTTTGACATTGAACTTCAGATCTAGGGTTGGTAGGAGTGTTTGCACTTAATGTTTGCAATGTGCAAATAGATCCTTGTTTAAATCCTCAACAAGAACAGTCTTATATAAATGCTTATCCACCATCTCTTCCTCACCACCCTCCCCCTCCAAAAAAAAATAATAATAATGGAAGAAAGATCCCATTGCTGCCACTAAGCATGGGGATTATTGGAAAGGCAGAAAGACTGTTTATTGTAAATGTAATTTCAGTGTGTAAATGTTCACATCTACCTAAGAGTATTGTCATCAGAATGCAGACACTCCCTACTCTTATTTAAGTTTCCTCTTTTGATTTGAATTCTTCCCTCAGTGCTGCCTTGCCTGGTTGTCCCCGGTTCTCTTCTAGTGTGATGGCAAGTTTTATCATAAATGACTCAACAAATACGGGAATGATGAAGGACTAAGCAACCCTGATTAAATACTAATTATGTACCAGTTAGCTTACAGTCATTATCTCAAGTAAACCTTATTTAATTCTTTAACAAAATTAAATATCAGCCCTTTTTTCCAAACGAGGAAACTGAGACCCTGAAAGCCTACTTAATTTCTATGATACACTGTAGCCAGGAAGCAGGAAACCACATTGCTATTACCACACCACTCTGTTGCCTGTTATACTGCACAACTTTCATGGACACCCTGTAGTTCCAGGAATCTCTTTGGCTGTTTCCCACAGATTACATGCTCTGTTGTTCCAATAGTGAATTGTCTGCATGAATGGTGGGAGGGAAATACTCAAATTGTCTGCATTAATGGCAGGGGACATGGAGAAATCTCTCTTCTTCCATCAAAAATTTTGTGTTTAGATTTGAAGGAACAAATCCAAAGCCTGCCCCAGCAACCAATTTACTATTAAGAGAACACAGATCTAGGGGGCCAAGAACACAGGCAGAGACCATTTCAGAGCTTGCTTCCCCAAATCTGAGAAAAGTTTTATGAACTTAGGCCTTCCAATTCAGTTGCCATCCTTTTGAAGTTGTTAGGGCTTCTTCTGCCTGAATTAGTGAGAAGGGGGTAAGTCAATGCGGCATCAAATCCATTTATAATGTCTCTTTAGATGCTCTGTGAAAGTCATAGAATTGCCCCTAGGAGTACCCTAACATGATTCATTTAGGACAGACTGAGTAGACTTAGAAGCCACAGGGTCCCACAAGCATTTGGAGAAGGCAGTGGAGGTGGTGAGAAATGATGTTATAGCCTAACTAATAATTATGAACCATATTACTCCATTATTATTCATATCTGTGATGTCATGTTCACTTAGCTATCATAAAGCTGCCCTTTTAATTTCAAGACTTATGTGTATACACTGTCAGCCTTTCTGTAATATTCTGCACACACCTTGCCACCATGCCCTCTTGTTCTGTGATCACACACACACACACACACACACACACACACACAGGCATACGTGCTGCTCCCTCTCAGCTGTCTGTGAGCCACTGTGGCTCTCTGACTGTAGTTCCGTTCCCAGGCTAATTCCAGGCAGACAGTGTTGTCTTAGAGAACGAATGAACAAACCTATGAATGACAGGAGTCCACAGGCTCCCACCCACATGGCATGAGTTCATATGTGGGAACCTGTGTTACGGTCAGAGCAGTGGGTTCACAGAGAGCTGTAAAGCCTGAGGGAGTGGAGTTACACTGGCAGGTTGGACAGCCTCCGTGGGCTACTATCTGTAGCTTTCCTGTTTTACTTTACCTATCAGGAAAGCAAACTAATACTTCATTTTTATTGGGTTTATTAGTGGAAGGCATATGGTTACATTTTCTTATTTACCTTTTGAAATGTGAAATTTGGCATTTTAATCCCTAAATAAAGAATTGAAGGGAGAGCGCCCGCCTTTCACACAAGTTCACTTTTTTTCCCATGCAGAAGTCTCCTGAGATGGATAAGGAGTCATGCCAATGTGATACTGGCACTGCTTTCTTATTACCATGGTGATCTCCAACTCTCCTGAAATCTCAAGGGAGACTATGGTATTTTAAAAGCAACTTGCATTTTGGTAATTAAAAAGGCTGGAAGGAGTAATCTTTCTACTTTTTGCCAGCTTGGTTAAGTAGAGATTTAAAGGATGTCTAGAGAGGAACGATGCTATTGTGCTTTATAGGTGGGTAACCCCATGTTGGAAGATGAGTAACATAAAAGACAAGTATAGAGTATTTATGGCAATTCAGAATCCCATGGCGAGTCTTATAATAGGGCTAATCCTGATCTTCCTACAAATAGCTATTCTCTTTCCTGGAGTTTGTAGCATTTTTACTCTAGAGAAGATATGACTGTCAGAGTCTTTGAAAGTTGGAAGTGCTGCATAATATATGTAAATGTTGGCAGTTATCAAAGTAAAGGGGGGCAAAGTGATTGTCTTTAACTGGAAATTAAGTTAGACAAGTGTAATTCAGACCGGAGGTTAATCACTCCCTCCCCCATCAGGGAGGTTCTTACATGAAGAGATCTTTTGAACTTTTGAGTAACTGCTCTCTCCTAGAAAAACCCTGTGAGATTAAAGGGTTTTGTTTCACTACAGAAAATAGTTAGCTTTTTTTGGTCATTCTTTTTTTGGTCATTGGATGAAATGAACACACAAGTAATATAAAGGGGCAAAAAAAAAAAGCCACATAGGAGAGAAACTGAGGCTATTGGAAGAAAACTGACTGACTTCTTACAGCTTCGTCATGATGTTATGTTTAGCATTAGCTGTAGAAAGCGACTGACAACTTAAAGCAGGGCTTGGGGATTCTGGAGTGCCTTCCTGTTAGAACATCAAATCATCAAGGGCAAAGGGATGAAAAGCATGGAACAATGTTCTCTAATTAGGGACTTTACACACATGCAGATTCCCAATTTGCAGATGGCCATTTAATTAATTTTTATAAAACCAACTACACCTAATATTTCATGGTTAAAAATAAACCATTTAACTCTCAAGTGCTCTTTTTTCATATAATTAAAACCCAAATTGAACATATTCTCATCAACTGAAAAATAAGATTTTTTTATTTTTATTTAATTATTTTTTAATGGATCAGTTTGATTCTGTTGGGAAAATACCATCAGCAAGAACAGTGTGGTGATGGCCTCCGTGGCAAACCCTACGACCTGCTTTCCTGTTTTAAAACCCTCTGGGTAAAAGCAGTTATCATGTTGCTCATAATCTTCTGGAATGCAGTTTTTAGCAGCTATGACCCAAAATAGAAGTAGCCAGATGGTTTTGTTGGAAGTTGTTTTTTAATTTGTTTAATTGATTTTGTTTTGTGCTTAGCACAAATTTGGAGTGATTCTTTTAAATTGTGAAATGTCCTTATGACTGTTGACAGATAACTTGCTGAGTATTAAAGCTCAGTGAGGTAATTGAAAATAGCATTAATAGCTTCATTATTTCATTTTAATTTACAGATACAGGGAATCCAGAAGGGAGGGAAAAAACCCTCCCAAAGCTATTTTATCACACAAATATGTTTGTATTCAGACTAAGCTGTAACTTTTTTAGCACATATCTTCGCAGAGAGTATGTTCCTGTAATTAGCCTTCTAATCTGTTTTTGATCAGATGTAGGAATTTTATTTTATTTTATTTTATTTTATTTAGTGCTGTGTTCCAGAAATTAAAGACAGCTGAAGATTTGGGCAGCAAGTTAGAAACTTTCATGTTAACAGAACAATTATTAAGTGTTGGATATTTGCTGTTTTTCTTTTTTTTTCCTTCTACTTAGGTGTTTGGTTTTTTTTCCCTCTTAATTTTAAGCACAGTTCTAAGAGAAATCTGCACCATTTAAGAAGAGAATTTTAACATCCCCCACTGTGTTGTAGTTTTTCTTTTCCTGAAAATAGATCCACAAATGTCATAAATTAGTCTGCAGATTTTACCTTATTATGCTTCCTCTTTCAAAAAATATGCAGGAAAGTGATTATATGTGGTGTTCAACTCAAGGCTGATGAGTTGGTTATAATTATCAAGGCAGACATAATGAGATGAAAACAACTCTTTCTCAAGGGCCTCTGAGGAGTTTTCAGTAACTATCATAACCCTGTCACGCTGGGTTAACTGTTTTCTGCCCAAGTAGATGTCAACACAATTAATTTCACAGTTTCCTCAACTGATAAGGTTAGGGTTCATGTGCACATCTAGGTAAAAAGATCCCCATATGTTATCAGTGGAATTGACTTCTGGGGTCTTTGTAAGCAGCTAAAACAATGAGGAAGTAGACACTTTAGATTTAGATGTAACTAAGGAGCATTTTCTCTTCTTTTTCATTTGTTGTGAGATGTGCATTTGTTGTAATTATTTGGCATTGCCTTTTGATGTTCATTCCATCACTCCATCACCCAACACATATCTATCAAGTGCCAATTTTGTACAAGACCTTTGCTCTGAAGTTACAGTGAGAACAAAACAAAAAATGTTTGTGAAGTGAGCAATCCATTTGCGGAGAAAGATGTTGTGAACTCATTGCAACAGTATATCTAATTAACAGAAAACAAAGTAAAAAAAATACTAGATCATTCGCACAGGACACCTGTCATAATAAAGGTTCTCCATGGAAGAGCATTCTGTAGAACTTTCCACCATGGAAGGATTCTGCATTGTCCTCTTCATAGGCACTAGCCACATCGATTTCTGAGAGTCTGTCATGTGCTGAGCATGACAGAGGAAAGGAATTTAAAATTTTCTTTAATTTTATTGGGTTTGCACTTCAATTTAAACAGGCATATGTGGCTAATGACAACCATTCTGGATACTTTGTCTAAAATATATCATATTTTTACTTTCATCTACTTTTACTCTTGAACATGGCACTCAATACAGTCATTTTTAGTACCTTAGGACAAGGTACCTAAAAGTTTGACTTATCATTTATTTTATGAACTACAAGGAACATCTTCAAAGACCAAGACAATCCATGAGGGAATGACTGTTTTGGCATATTTTTTTAAAAATGATAAAATAATGTATTTGATCTTAGCAAAATAATGTATTTGATCTTAGCATGTGAGTGGATTAAAAATCAGTTTTTAATTATGTCTAGAGTCCTGCATCTGGTAAAGATATTTACCCAAGTTCAAGTTTTTGTTTGTTGTTGTTATTCGATGAATCACTGAGATTACATGTTAATGTAATTGGTTAATAGGATGTATTGCCATAAGTCTCCTTTAGCTTCTGCTGCTATATAGTAAAATGACAAACCCACCCCTGCTCCCTCCCCAACTCTCATACCCCCTATATGATACTCAGAATTTTTCATTCTCATTTCCCAATGTTTCTGTAATGGAGGAATTGAGTGAGAGAAAAGAAACTGGGGGTGGAGAAAGATTCAAAGAAGAGGAAAGGAAAAGCACAAGGGAAGGAGAAAATAGCTCAAGGTAGGTAAGGTAGCCTTTGTTGCCAGCAGCCATAGCCACCAGCACAGCTTCCATCACCTAAACTTGCTTTCAGATCTCTTTCCTCTGCGTTTTCATTACCACCAGATTCCCTTTCCCAGCAAATGTGTAGTGTCGAGAATAGTCTAGTGTTTTTGGACCTACATTCCTCAGCTGCTGCTTCTTTGCTTCTCATTCTCTTTCTCGCCAAGGAAGGAAAAATGAGCCAAACAATTTCCTGCTCTTTCTTCTTTCCATTTGATATCCAGGACCTTTTAACTCACTGCCTCCCATGAAAATCACTGCCAGCCATTTGCAAGATGTGTGTCACCTCTTCCCATAGGGTTCATGTCTTTGTATTGTCTCATCATCTGTTTTTTTTTATTATTATTATTGATGAGGGCAGAACAAAGGAAAAACATTTCTCTATCAATTTCCACTGAAGATTGAGTGTTCTGGGTCATGGTTTGGGTCAGGATGGGAGGGGTAGGGGAAGAGGATGTATTGTAGAGACTATCTTAAATGCTCAAGTTCATTGAGGAGAAGCTGCCCCCTTGTGAAGGGGAGAGGAGTTCATATATGCTTTCAGTTGATAAGAACTGAGTGTGTATCATGTGGTGATTTTATTATATTTTGATGATGCAAAGGAAAAAAAGAGCAGGACAGACAAGGAAACTTCAGCAGGTGGAACTTGTATTCTGGTACAAAATAGGGACCTGTGAAAAAGCAGGAGGTGAATACATAAACAAGGCACAAAAGAAAACTTCGGAGAGACTATACAATAAGTAAAGGTAGAGAATGTGATAGTCAGTCACCATGTTAAGGGCTCCCTTAAACACAAAGATTATTAGAAGCCTTCTTAAAAGCAGCAGTACTGGAAATGACACTGGATGGATGGGAGTGAAAAATGTGCTCTGCAAATAATTATGCTAGGATTTTTCAAGGAATATCAAGACTCAGAATCCCAATGTTGATATGACTGAAAATTTAGATTCTCAGGTCTAGAAGAACACAAAGAGATCCATTAGGTTTAAACATCGTGAAGAAAATGCTTTCCCAGAAGTGGGAAAGAAGTTTGTGGAAAGTATCACTAGATGTTCATTACCTAGAATGTCACTTTTCCCATTTATGTGTTAATAACAAATGACAGATGACACAGTTTCTTGAATTCCACTAAGTACTTTTAGGTAAGAATCTTATTTCAGCTTGGACTGGTGAAACCAAGACCAGATGTATTCTTGCATTGTTTAATGTTAGGGAGCAAGTACATGCTGGCTTTCCAAAGTCATAGCTCATTTCTGGGTGGTTGCTAAGGCCATGGGACTAGTTTAATGAATAGAAATAAAAAACTGCTACTATTGTCTCTTCCTCATCATTGGTGATATAGGAGAAGCAGGAAGGTTCTGTATCCCCAGGCCTGGTTGATGAGAGCACTCTGAAGTAAGAGCAAGTAAAAAGAATCAGAATTTCACAGTGTGAAGTAAATAGAAACTACATAGAAGTACTTCAGTTCCATTAAGTACCTTCTTTAATTGGTCTGAAGTTTCATGTAGCATCTGTCTGTATGTTTTGAAGTGTGTTTCAGGATGAAGTATGATATCCCCATTTTCATAACTCAGACTCCTGATTAGGGTGAAACAAGATAATGCAACCTGGTTTCCTTTTTTTTTTTTTTTAAATACCCAATTTGAAAAGACTTTTTTTTTTTTAAAATGGTAGATGATAGTAAAAGGAAAAGATAAAACAATATCAAAACTAATATCAGGCACATAATAATAAATGGTCAAGAACTATTTGACAAGAATGGTAAAAAAACAGAAGTAGGAAGTGAATACATAATCCACAGACTAAAATATAGCAGGTTAAAGCACTCAGGTCTTGGATTTTGCCTTGAAACTCGAGTTGGATAGTTAATTACTGGTCAACAAAACAGGACAATTTTCAGCCTTGTTCTTTGTGTTACAAACTGTAGTTGAAGATCAGTGTTGGGTTGAATCATCATTGGGGGGCTTTGTTTAAAGCAGTTTAGTGCCTATTAATCTTTTGGAGTAGTTTCCTTGTGACATGAAAAGCTAAAAGTTCTTCATGTCTGTAAATAAATCCTCATTTAGTGGGGTTTCTAAAAGATTCAAAAATCCCCCACTGTTGGCCCTATCTTAGGAAAGTAGTTCCTGATATTTGTTCTTGGTATTTGGACCACCAGGGTAGAGGTTGACACATCAATGTGTTCTGTCAAACTCTTTTTGATGGGTGTCTGTAATGACACAGGTATTTGTCAGGTGCCAAGGCTAGAAGCAAGCCTACACCAAATTTCTAGTGGTTTATAGACAACTAGGAAAAGCAGAAGAACAAATAATCAGTGGCATATAGTGATCAAGACACCGTAGATGTGGTGTGTAGACATGTAGAAAGAAGGAATGATTCACTGTACTTGGAGAGATTTAGAAAGGTTTCATGAAACTAAACCTTAAAACATATTAGGGAAGAAGATGCTGTTCCACTGAGAGGGAAGCAGTTTGTTCAAAAGACTTGGAGGATGGCGCTAAGGTACATTCCTGAACTAATTAATGACAGTTGTCATCACGTGTGAGATGAAATCAGAGATGTTGTCCTGACCTGGGCATGTGTGCGTGCCTCAAGTGTAAAGAATGCTTTCTACCTTATGCTCTAAGCAATGGGGAATCATCACCAGAATGTTTAATAGAATAATGTAAAGACTCTGTGAACAGTCTTCTTACTTTCTAAAGAATATGCCATTTAACTGACATGTGAAAACAGCAGTAATCAAGTTTTTAAATGTTTTGAAAGATATTCATTCATCACTCAATGTTGAGAACCTGTTATGAATCACCTGTGTCTGTATGCCAGGTAGAGAGATGTAAACATTAAGTAAATATTCAATGTAGGATGTAGGGTGGGCTGGAACTCTTAAGAGGCAATGGTCAAAAAAAGTCACATTCTCTAAAAATTATCAATGAATAGCTATTCATCTCAAAGTCCCTTCAAATATAGCCCCACAACGAAGTCTTTCCCCATAGTTTGTCCACCTGCTTTTGCATCAGGGGATTATGTATTGGATGAGCCCTCCTGAGCATCATGAGCATCATGTGGAATAGATACCATTTGGCGGTCCATTTCCACTTCAAAGTTGGTTAATTTCCACATCAAAGCCAATCTAAATTTCTCATGAGAACTTAATTATGAACTACTTGTACATATGTGTTTGGTAGAACTACCTATTGAGGCATGGGGTAAATGCAGCACTTTGTCTCCTTCCATTTCTAATGACTGGCGAGCACTGGAGGGGCTTTCTCACTTCATGCAGTGGTTCTCAGCTGTGAATGTACCTCAGGCTCAAGGAGGGACTTTTAAAAAATATGTATATTTGAATGTCACCAAAAAAGATCAAAATCTCTAATCCAGATTAAGGTGAGTAGGGCCCAGGACAATTTGTAATGTTAAATTCTCCCTCAAGGGATTCTCTTACATATACCCACTGGACAAACCATTACTTCTGATCAGATATCCCTTCCAGTCCAACCAAAGCTGAGATTGTTCGAACAGGAACTACACACTCATTTCCCTGAGGCCTAGTCCAAAGAAGCTCCCATAGCACATCACTCCCAGTATCCACACAGCCTGCATTGACCTTGAGCCAAGACATCTGTGTTTGTATTGCTTTCTTCTGAGAGGTGGTGGCTGGAAGAAAATCTAACTTGTCAGTTAGCTTGGGCTGATCTAACGAAAGACTAGGAGCTTAAACAATAAGGCATTTATTTCTCAATTTTGAAGACTGGAAGTGTGAGGCCAGGGTGCCAGTATGATTGAGTTCTTGGTAAGAGCCCTCTTCGTCGGCTCACAGATGGCTACCCTTTTTACTATGGCCTCACATGGTGAGGAGAGGGGGTCAGTGGAAGAGCAGAGAAGGAGGCGGGAGGAGAGAGAGGAGGAAGGAGGACAGAGGTAAGCTCTGGTGCTTGCTCCCTGGTCTCCACTAAGAGTATCATTGCAAGGCAGTGGGGGTGGAGGGCCAGGTAGAAGTACTTCCACGTATCAAATTTGAAGAAATATGAACATTCAGTTCATAACACTAAATGGGTGACTCTTGACCCTGACTGTACCCTGAATCACTTGGGGGCCTTTAAGAAAATACTGGTGCTCTGGTCCTAACCCTTGAGATAATTCAGATTTCATATGTTTCCCAGGCCCAACTTCATCTAACTGGTGATGCCACTTTACTTAAAGCTTTGGTTTTATCATCTGCAAAATGGGATTGTATTCACTTGCCATGCCTAAGCTTACGTGAGACTGCAGATAGCAAAGGCACGGTTATCATGAAAGGATTATCAAAACATAATTTTCAGTCTTTATGAATTATCGTGCTTTGATGAGTAGCATCCAATGTAGTATTTTCAGTGTGTCTATGAGCCCCAAGGCTTCTGGGAGCCCTGCATGGGAAGCACCACTGCTCTGAATCTTATCAGGAAGGCAGTTCTCAATAAGGTGAACTCAGTGTCATCAGACCCAGCACCAGCAGGTGAGGCAGGATATGCAAAGGAGGCTGGCAGAGCCGATGAGCTGTGAGGAAAATCATTTAGTCCTTTGAGCCACTTTCAGTTGAGACATAAAAAGGAGAGACATCTCCTACTATTGAGAAGGTAATGCAGACACGGTAACATGTGGCAGCTGGGCTGGGCTCTCCCAGTAAGCTGGAGAGTGGCTCTGTGGAAGGTTGTAGTTGTCTTCAGTGCAGCTTGGCCAGATAACCCCATTTCCCCCACATAGAACCCTAAACCTAGAATTGTAAATAAAGCTCCCCAAATTTATTTAATTTATGCATACAAGAACTGGGGTGGGTGTAGGCTAGAGGTACCGGGTGGGGTGGTGAGAGAATTCACCAGAGAGAAAGTGGGGAGCAGAACAGACAGATGGACTGAGGTACGCTGCTGAGGGGAGCAGCGAGCGGGTCAAGAGAGGTCTGCCACACCATGTGGGTCCTCTCCTTGGCTGGAGCTCTCACTCATGTCACAAAGGCTGGTGATAGCTTTATAGTGCTAAGACTTTAACCCTTGCACCACCAGGGAGGTTCCAGCCTCCCAAAATGTAAATAAATGGTAGTGACAAAGTTTTGTAAGGCACACATGTGCAGTAAGCATGTCACAGGTTAACACTGGCTGGCACGAACATAATGTGCAGTGTGCATGCTGCACTGCCCAATGTGGGTGTGCTCTGCCTGTTATGACCTCTCCTCTGGGAATTACCCTCCTTCCCACCATCCACTGAAACCTTCCTTTTAACATGCCTCTCTCACCCACAAACAAAATGCATTGCCAGGGTAGCTTCAGATCGGCAATCTCAGACAGAAGAATCTCCATTTTCTTTCCCTCCATTTTCTGGTATTCATTTCTCTGGACTATATTTACTTCACTGAGAAGATACCCTGCTAGATGATAATAATGCAAAATTCAGCAAAGACAGAGCCCCTCCCCAACACGATCCAGTCCCACTTAGGAGACACACCCTGTAGCATGGCTGAGACCTGAAAGAGTAAGGGAAGAATAGGACATGAACATGAAATGAGGCCCATACCCAACTACCACTAAGTCACTACTGATTCTAGTTCCTTTTAATGTTACCATTAACAACACCTCTTATTTTTCTAATTTTAAAAAATATTTTGGTCAAGGCATTGAATCCATCACTTGAAGACCACATCTAACCTTTGGTTCTTTTGATGGTTAGCAGGACTTTGATACCCAAAAGATGATGGTAGGAAAGTCAACCACCTTGCTCCTGGAGACTGCTACTAGCATTTCATTTGAAATGCAAAATCCGTAAGCTCAGCAGGGAATAATGACTTCAAGGGGATGCCCTTGGTCCCCACAGGCTTCTGGCATTTCTATCTGCTACCTCAGTTTTTGGCACTCCATGATGGGGCTGTCCTTGGTAGCAGGTTTCTCTCCAGGGGAGTTTCTCCCCAAGCCTTTGATGGTTATCGGTTAATAGAAGGGAAAACAAGTTGTGAAAGTAGGCCATGTGCATCCCCTGGAAACATGAACATTTCATTGGCGGGAGACCTCCTCTCCCTGCCAAAGTGACCTTGGTTGGCGCAAAGATGACAGAGTGCTTCCCTGCCTGGGTCTGACAGCGTTGCTATCACAGCACGTTTGACAAATCGTTCACATTAAATCGGGGGGCACTTTCGGCAGCGCCGACGTCCCCTCTCCATCACTCCTGATTACCACACAAACGTCAACCGTGGCACCAAGCACATTTGTCAGAGGGAGTAAAAAGCAGTTGTTAGTAAGAGCACTACCTGTCATACTAATGGACTGGAGCTTGTTGTTTTGTGTCTCCCCGGAGCCTACAGATTTGCAAAAAAACAAAACATAATTTTTTTGGAGGGTTGTCCAGTGTTTCCTGAAAATGCTTTTGTGCTTCAATAGAGAGGGGTATTGAAAGCTCGTCAGATGGGACACCCTCACACCTTCTCTTGGAAAGGGTAATAGATTCTAATACATTTTTTTCGTCACTGCTGTACTGTTTTGGTGGCCAAACAGGCAATCACAGGTTTCTCAGTTGAAGAAATCTATGCCTTGGGAATGCCAATTATTTTAGTAAAAACCGAAAAACAAGTGAGACAATTTTGTGTCATTCATGAGTGAACATTTTAGGACACAGTATGAAGGAAGTGGAGGGGGCAGCTATTTTCTTTTGCATAAAGCTTCCTGTTTTTCCAGCTCTCTGTTTCATAGATCAACCAAAACACCCTTTGTGGGGCTGTTCAGGCCCCATTTCTCCCATTTTAAAGATGACAAAATTGAGACTCAGACAGTTTTTTTCCCCAAGATTACACAAAGTAGCATTTCTAGTCCATGCCTGTTAATGCAAGTCCGGAGTATCATTAGCATTTGGATTTCCTATCAAAAATACTGTTTTCAATTTGTTGAAGCGATCTTGTCAGCCTCCCCTTGCTGCTTCCTAATACTCTGCCTTGGCCGGCAATCTCTTCCCCCAAATTCTCCTTCACTAGTCAGATGGAATGTGATTTTTGTCTTTCTCTTTCTCTAAAGAGGCAAAAACCTTTATTAGAATTTTTTTCTTTTTTTTTTTTTAAGGAAGGTGGAGAAAGAAAAGTGAAAGAACAGGAATAGAAAGGATTGGATCCTTATCTGACTGTTCTTCATAAGGTAGAATTGAGTAAGCAGTGGTTTGAAGAAGTGAACTTCTGGTCCTGCACTCTGATGGGACTGCTGTTTTAGAATCTGAGAAAGTTTGCTCTGCTGTGCTAGTCTGTCTAGTGTAGGCCAGAGAGGGGCTCCCTTTGGCTTCCTGAGAACTTGCTCTTCTAAGTGATCTAACAGGCGGAAGTGATAAGCTGAGCTGAACAGAGTTGCGCTTGTTAAGTGTTTGCTTCCTCTCTGGTTTCATTCCATTAGATAGTATTTCTGGAGCCCCAAGTCTCTGGTCCATTTCCATTGGCTATATGTGATCTGTGATTAGCACTTTATTACAATCTATTCATATCCCAGAACAGAAATTTTCAATCTGTTAAACCCTTTCTGATTCTTAAAGAAGCAATCCCTCACAAATTCATTCATCAGATTTTTGCAATACACTCAACATCATTCTCAGGCTTGAACTAAGCCCCGGGAAGACCAAGGATATGCTGGACCTCACACTGTTTTAATGGGGGTTATATTATATAAAAAGAAAGCAGTCATGGTTGAAATAGGTATGTGGAGTCCTGCCCTGGTCTGGTTCCCTGGGGACCTTTCTAGAACACAGGGTCCTGCAGAAAGCATAGGAGGAAGACCCTGGTCTAGGGTGTGTCCAGGTAGTGGCTGCCCCCACCTCAGAGGCCCACCCTCTCCTTTTGCATATTTTTTGCATGTGTCTATAGTAGAAATGCTTGTTTTGGCATGTTCATGCCTAGAAGGAGGGAGAAAGTTGGCAGGAAAGTCTGGATTGGGAAGCAATTTGAAGATTTTTAGCATGTAGATTAAATGAGAACATTTTACATTTTGTATCATGTTCCATATATTTTGAAACAATTTCATACACTGTTTTACCTCCATGGTGCAGGATTTCCAATCTTTGACTTTGCCCAGTATTTATTTTATCTTACAAATAGAAATTGAAGTCAGGATGTCATGTCCAAGGTCAGAATTAGAGTTGTTATTGGAACTAGGACCGGAACACAAGTTCTCAAAGTTTGGCCCTGCCATCTTCTTTCCCATCCCCCGGCAACACACACACACATGCACACACACACACACAGAGCTAGCTCTTAGCAACACAGTGCTTTTCTAACCAGAGCTGTATTTATCGTCCCCTGCTTTGTGCTTCTACTTCCCATCCTCAAGTTTATGTCTGTATATTTCTATCAGTGTCAGAGTTTCCATCACATTTCCATGAAAATAAATGCATGTCTCAAAAAAAAAAAAAGGCAGTGGCATTTATTTAATTCTCATAAAATACTTAAAATACTTGGTCTTACTTCCTTTAAGTCTAAACATAACTGCGTGTGTGTGTGTGTATGTGTGTATACACACACATAAGTATATATGTATATGTATGTATGTATGTATGTATGTATGTATATATATATATATAGGATCCTGCAGAAAGAATAGGAGGAAGACCCCAGTCTAGGGTTGATATATATGTGTGTGTGTGTGTGTATGTGTGTATATATATATATATATATGTGTGTGTGTGTGTGTGTGTGTATTAAATGATATACATATGTATTTTTTTTCAGTTATTATTCTTTTTTCAGCTGGGGAATGTGGCCCTACACTAATTTCCATGACTACATACCCAATCATTCGACAATGGCTTAGTGGCATATGATATATTCAGTACATTTTAAACACTGTTGCATTTAAAAATAACTTTCAAAGGTTGTAAATGTCAAATTGAGATTTGAAATACATCAGATAGCTGTCATTTTACACCCTTCATTAATTTCACTTGGACTCAGTGAATTGTATTTGACAAACTACAAGCATGTACCTTTCTGTAGCACATCCCTGAGTTGGGATGTTTGAAGGGGAGCTCTACTGTCTGACTTCTCTGTGACCTCCTCAGTGACAGGAGGCCACCAAATGACAAATGTGGCAGCATTCAACTCTAAGGTTTTCTAAATGGTGGCATGTGGAATATCTTCAAGAGACCTGTTTGGAAGTGGAAATGTCCACTGAGAGTTTCCAAGAATAAAAATAGACACAGATCCTCTCAGTGCAAAATTATACAACTTGGAAAACCACTAAGGTAAAGGAGTCATGAATAAAAGCTTCCTGTGGACAAATATGAGTAGGTAAATACATGTCTGGACGTCACCTTTGATCATAAAACAGTATTATTATTGAAAGTATGAGCTTTAGCTGCTATATGGAAAGAATGATACAATGAGGGTAGTGCTTAAAAGCCCAGGCTCTTGTGTTACTTCAAATGCTTACTGGTCACTTTGGATAAGTCACTGGATACCTCAGTACTTTACTTTTTCTAACTTGTAAATTCAGAATATTAATATCAGTGAACTCATAGGGCTAGAAGAGCATAATCTGAATACACTGAGTGATGTATTATATATTATATGTAGGACTCTGTGAGATGCTGCACATATATTCTTTTGATTGATTCAACCACCCCATGAGATTAGTAGACTTGGTAATTTATTAATGAAGCTATGGAAGGCCTAAAGGGATGATTATTTTGTCCAGAACTTTCTACTTAGGAAGTGCCAGAGACAGGGAATAAGGTAACTGACCATTCCTTTTAAGTCAGTTTGTTCACAAGTTAATGGTGCTAATTGAATTTGAAGGTTCCTCCTACATCAACCATCACTGAATGTAGTGATATGAGGAGCCAGCCCACTGTCTCCCACTGAGAAAAATGAGCTCCATAATCAAGTGTCAAGACAAAGAAAAACACACTAATGTCCTGGCAACACTGAGCAGTTGACTTTAAAAATATTCACATCCTCCTGCCAGACCTCGATGGAAAATAATATGGAAGCTTCTCAAAATATTAAAATTAGAACTACCATATGATCCAGTAATTAGTTTTGCTCTTGGATATCTAATAGAGAAACTTAAAAAAACACTAATTCACATGCACATATATATTTCTATGCTCAGCACTATTGGCAATGGCCAAGCTATGGAAGCAACCCAGGGTCCGGCCCATTGACAGACGAGTAGATTAGGAAGATGTGATCTCTATGCACAGTAGAATACTATGCAGCTAGGTGTGTGTGTGTGTGTGTGCGCACGTATGTGTGTGTGGATAAAGTGGGATCTTGCCATTTGTGCCAACTTGCATGGAACCAGAGGGGCTGATGCTAAGCAAAATAAGTCAGGAGAAGAAAGACAAACACCAGATGATTTCTCTCATGTGGAATATAAACAAACAAAACAAAGGAAAAGGCAAAGCTAATTAAAAGCAACCCTGCAAATTTGAGTCTTGCCAGTGGGGGAGGGGAGGGAATGAAGAGCATAAGCGAGTTGGGGGCCTAGTGAATTGTGGGTGCTCTGTTGGTTGGGCCTGGTGTGCTGACACATCTGAAAAGCTGTGAACCTGTAGCCCGAAAATGTGTATTTACCAACTTTACCTCAACAGAAATAATTTTAAAAGACATTTTTATGTCATTTTAAACACATCCTTTTATTTGCTCCCTTTCTCTTTTAAGAAGACAGTAAACCAAAATTCCTGTATATATGGTGTTCTTGCTGTATTTTTTGACACAGCTTTAAAGAAACTATCAGTAAGTGAATACTCTGCTAGGTGTGTTTCAAAAATGTAGCTATGGAAGACATTTTCACTAGAAATGAATTTTAGGTCTGTATTATTCTAAATAAAGTTGATAGTGTTCATTGTTTTATCTTAGTGTCAGTATGCAAAACATTGGAAAATCAACCAATAGTTAAGTGAAGTGTTTTTGTTGTTCCAGTTGACCAAATCTTCATTCCTCTAGTATTTATTGTGCTGCAAGTGAGAATAGAGGACCATACCAGTTCTTTTTTTTTCCTTCCCATTACTCCATTTCTACTTTTGAGTTAAAAAACAAACAAACAAACAAACAAAAAACACCTTTTTTTCCCCCCTAGGAAATATTTGAGCAAAAACGTCATTAGATAAAATCTTAGTTTTAAGGTTTAAATACTTATTTGAGGAGAACTACTATAATCAACCAAGAATACACAATCATAAGTTTAAGTTTAGGCCTCTCTAAAGATGATGGAGTTGATAGTCCTCAGTCCCCTGCTTCGTCCAAATGCACTGGCTCTTGTTGAGACACATAACAGACTTGACCAGCATGGGAAGAGGCCATTGCTCAGCTCCAGCTGATATGCCTGAGGATATTTCAGCTTCTTACAAGCAACTTATCTGTCCTTTATGGAAAAAGATGCTTGCTTTTTTAATGTTTTCAGCTAATTTTAAAAAGTTATAAACACTGCCCTAAGATAAACAGGACCTGCCTATAACCCTGATTCACTCACCTTGGGGCATTTTGTTGCTTTCAGTCTAATCCATTCCCCACATTTTGCATATGAGAAAACTTCAGCAAAAATAAGGCCAAGGTTCTATTCCAAGATCATGTAGTGAGGCGGTAAAAGTAAGACAACAAGGGCCTCCATGGTGGGGCAGGGGTTGGGGTCACAGCGCTGTTGAGCTCTCACCAGCCACTGCAGCATGTGTTTGAGCCCTGGCTGGGGATCTGGCCCACATGGCATAGTGGGCCTCTCCCATCTCACACACTGCTCCCCACTCTGTGAAGATCCACCTTTTCTGCTCTCCATTCTGTCTCTGGTGGGTCCTGTTAACCTCTCACACGTCTGGCCTGTACCCAGTTCTTACATGTACAAATAAATTAAAAAAAAAAAACAACAATAAGACAAGAACCAAGACTCTTATCAGGCCTGTGCCCTTGCTAGTTCCAATGTATTGCCTTACTGCTTCCACTTGTAAGACAAGGGACAAGTTATGGAGTCCATTAATTGCCCCAGAAAGGGAATATTTGAAGAGTGGAAAACACTTTTATGTTGGATTCAAGGAGGGTGAGGGGAGCAGAATGGAAGAAAGATTATCTGGTCTGTGTATTTTGTGACCCGTGGGGGATAAGCAACCACCTAAAAACCAACACGTGCACATGGTCCTCCTGTTACAGGGTAGCCCAGTGTGGACCGGACTGCCTGTCTGTAGGGCCTCACCTGCATGCTCACAATTCAGTTATACTGCAAGTACACACAAAAGGGTCAATAACAGGTTTATTTACAAAAGGGGAAAGGAATAGGAAACAACCCAGGGAAAGAGAGCAGGATACAAAGTAAGTGGAATACCTTACGGCTAGGCTGACTGAACACACCAAGTCACATAGACGGAGAGCTGCTTCCCAAGCGAGAGAGCGAGAGCCAGAGCCAGAACCAGAGCGCATGAGATGCAATTGTGCCCTATTTATGTCCCAGAATTCATTTCTGCTAGCTCCGCCCTTGGGTTCTCGCAATTCTCTCTCTGATACTGTTGGGAGTTGTAGTTTCCAATCACTGGAGTACGATGTGGGGTACAGAAAGCTGGAGTAGGGGGTCGAGTCCATAAGACTGTGCAGATTTCATTTAGGACATCCTTCCCCTTAACACTCCCAGAGAGATGCAGGGTGTGAATGACTGAGAAACAACAGGGAGCACTGGGAGGAGTGAAGTAAGTCACTTTCAGATTCATGAGACTGGCCCTTGAGGGCCAGGTTCATAAAGCTCATTTTTCCCTCACTCCCTTTCTTCTTGCTTCCTCCCACAGAATGAGCATAAAACCATCATCAGCCTTTGAGCAGAAGATCTAGTTTATCTGTGTGCTTCATCACCATTGATGGCTCTGAGTGGAAGCACAGTCTTTATCTCACTGTGGGGTTCAACATTCTTTATATTAGTTATATTTATGTAAATGAGAAATCGAAAGCTGAACTGATAATTTATGAGAGCAGCATGGAGTTTCTGACAAGACCCATAAACATCCCCAACAACTTGACTAGCTTCAGAACAAAACATATATTTAGCAACATAGTAAAGATTTTTCTTATATGTATTTCTATTCTGGGCTACCCAGTTACTGTGAAGAATGAGGTGGAGAGCTTTTTTTTAATCCTAAATGTGTAGAAATGTTTGCTCACCTAGGTGATTCATCCTTAAGGATTAGTGGACAATTAATACTGTCAGGTGATCATGCCTTTATCAAGTCTCATTGATTAGGAAATTGACTCCTACTCTCTTCTGGAATCCAGGTAGTATGCATGGTAATTTTTTATATTTTTTGTTTATTTTTAACACAGTAGTTAGCATGTTTTATGTCCGGAATCGTGAGATTGAGAAGCCAGGTCTCATTTGGTCTCTTCTGTTAATCATTCTTCATTGTAATTTTGCCTTTGTAAAAACAAACATCAAGCCAGTACTCTTCAGTGATGCTATAATTCTGGGAAGGGGGGGTTCAGAGATATAACATGGCAGGTATTTTTATTGAGTCTCTAGTGTCATCATTGAGTGAAAAGACACATTATCTTAATTATAATTAAAGGGGACAGCACATAGTCCACTTTCTCCCAGAGTTGCTCATTACTTTAAAACAAAAAGAAAGGCCAGGAGAATGCTCCTGTTGACCAAACCTTCATTCCTCTAGTATTTGTTGTGCTGCAGGTGAGAATAGAGGACCATAACAGCCCTTTTTTTTTTCTTTCCATTACTCCATTCTACTTTTGATTTAAAAAAAAAAAAAAAACACAAACACCTTCCCCCCCACCCCAGGAAATATTTGAGCAAAAAGGTCATTAGATAGAATCTTAGTTTTAAGTTTTAACTGCTTATTTGAGGAGACCTACTGTAATCAGCCGAGCTTCCGAAGAATACACAATCATAAAATCATTTAATTAAATTCCATCAATGCTGTTTGTTTTGCTGCCCATTTGGGTATTAATAACACCGTTGCTATTTTCAGTGCCAAAGGTTTACCACTTAATTATTATCTTTGCTTATTGGAGATGTTAACATCAATTTGTAGGGTTCCATAATCACACATTGAATGCTGCTTCACCAGCTATAACATGCTTTACAGAACTAGAAGTTCCATCGGCTGTGCCTGATCTGAAGATGAAGCCGTGGAAATCAAATGAAAACATTTGTTAAATTGTAAAAATGAAACACAGAAAATAAGAACAGTTATTCAGACTGTGAGTAAATTTGATGGGGTGTGAACTGATCACTTTATTGAGCTCTGTTTATAGCATCCTTGCCATTTTCTGAGATGGCAGCCCCATGCTTTTCATTGTCTTAATTAGATTAAGAATGGATTAGAGGAGCCAAATCTATTATTAAAAAGGCAATTCTGCTATGTTCCTGAAAACCCCTTTTTGGTTTTTAATTTCTTGAATTTCACTGATGCAAAATTGCAAATGTCTTACTTGTAATTATGAACATGTATGCATTCATTTAAAAGGCTGTAATGGTATTAGGAAAATCAGATCTTCCGTGTTTTTCAAAATTATTTCTGAGGAAATAAGGAAAGGTAAAAAGAAAGGAAGAAAGGGAGGGGAGATGAGGGGCTGGGTTTCCTTCTGCTATGATGAAAAACATGGCAAAGTAAGCAGTGCAATTTCTTTCTTCCTTTGGTTGACTCAAACATAAAAAAAGAAAATGCATGATTACAGGAACTGATCATTTTCCAAGTAACATTTTTAGTTTCCTTCCACACCCAACATATTTGAGAAAGTAGGCTCCTAATCTCTCTGACTCTGAGTGAGCCCGAGTTCTGTGGAAATCTCTCCAGGGTCATGATCTGCTTTTGCCTTTTGCACATCTTCCTCACCTCTTTATACTTCTTAAATGCAACTTTCATTTGAATACTTTGTTACATAATCCATTTACAACTATGATAAAGGGGTTGATTGAAGTTCGGTTGTTGCAAAATTGTTGCCTTAGAAACTATCGTGTTTTGTTTTTTTTCAGTAGACACACTAGTTTTAATTTTTTTGTTGAGTTTCCTCCTTTAAACTATAATATTTGGAGATACTATTTCATCCATATTTTCTGTGCATTTTTAAATCACTGTATAGTCATGTGATAAATATTGCATACGATTATACACATATGCATGTGAAAATTGGTGATATTCAAATAAGATCTGTGGTGTTATTAGTAATATTACGTCAACATCAGTTTCCTCCTTTTGATAAGGTACTTATTAAAATAACTCATCAAAATCCTGACATAAAATTTTATCTTCTAAATAAGCTGGGTGAACTCAGTGCTGTTTTTGCAAGTTACTGTGCTTTTTAAATTGTTTCAATTTTTTTTAATCTAATGGATAAATAAGTCCATTAACTCCTAAACTGCAATCAGCAAATATTGATCCCTATGAAATTAATTTTGTTGTAACAACAGACACTCATCTATCACAAGCCTTTCCAGCACTTGTAATTCTATTCCCCTCCCTCAAATTCCAGTGGATATTTTTTTTCAACCACTTCATGCTGATACCTCTTAGCAAAGGCTCCACATCTGAATGTTCTTTTTAGCCCCGAGCCCCACAGTGGTGCATGTGATGTTACCATGCGAGGATGGTTAACTGAGTGATCATGCCATGCCAGCATAAGGCTTCCCACAGCAGAAACTCTGTATATAGAAGCAATCAGTTAACTAACTTTGTGCACATGTGAATTCTCTACCTGAGTAAGACCAGACTTAGTTTTGCAAACTATCTGTTCTTGTGAAATACTTTGTGGTGGACTCAGATTCTGAAATTGCTCATTAATTGTCATTGTTTCAGTGAGGTGTTGTATTTGGTATTGGAGGTCTTCAAGTGATGCCGAATTGAGGACTGAAACAAAACTTATCACTAATAACCTGTTCCACAATGGAAAACAATACCATAAGCAACAAAAGATGGTGGTAGTAGGTATCATTTTTCAAATAATTAGTATTCTAAGCACTTTACATATATTATCTAACTTTAAATTTATACCATCGCTAGCTTAGAGTTTAGCAAAAGAACTTGTCCAGGGTCACCCATAATTGGCATGTGAGTGGCAGAGCTGGGGCTTGACTGCAGAAAGCCTGACTTCAGAGGACGTGTTCTTACCCTTCCCTCATAGCCTCTCCCTTTCATCTCACTGCCCCTGTCATTTTAAATGGTCAGTGGTGATCAATCCTGGAGCTGTATTAGAATCATCTGGAGTCCTTTTCCTGGACACACTCCCAGAAGCACTTATTTATTTTGTCTGGGATGGGCATTTTGTTAAACTCCCGTGGTGACTCTAATGCATGGTCTCGTGAGCATCCTGGGCTGACCTGCAAGTCAGCACTCACTCGGGCCTCTGAAGGTTAGAAGCTACTTATTGTACTTATCAGTTCATCATGTCTGGGCTTGACTGCAGCAAAATGGAGTAGTTCTCAGCCATCTACCTGTGCAAAGCTGGAGTTGGAAGTCCTTTCTTTGCAATACATTTGCAATGCATCTCCCCAATCTGATTTCAGATATTGGACTAGAGGCTTCCCATCTCCACCTTCTACCATCTACTATTGATGCTCATCTTAGTGGCATTTTACCTGTATGAAGGTGCCTTATTTGCCAAAAGAATGGGTGTGGGGAGAAAAGATTTTACATCAGGAATACTAAAAGCTCAGTGTTGAGCTTTAACAGGAGTTTAACAGACCAGGTAAATGAATACAGAAGACACCTGTTCTTCCTAAAGAACAGGAATCATCACTGGCACAAACTGGGAGAACATGTGCCATTTCTAGGGTTACTACCTGTTCTAATCTCCTGAGACAGCCAAGTAAAATGCTCCACCACTTTTTCAGGAGACTCCAAAAACCTAGTTGCTGGTTTGTTTTGTTTCTTTTCTATGGCAAAATTACTTGACAGCTTTGTCCAGTGGCTTTTTTTTTTTTAAAGATTTATTTATTTACACATACAGAATTGAGGTACAAGCCAGAGGTGCAGGGGTGGGGAGAGGATTCACCAGAGACAGAATAGGAAGCAGAACAGGCAGATTGATGAGGCACACTGCTGAGGGGAGCAGCGGGGAGACAGGAGAAGTCTGTTCCACCATGAATCATCTCCGGGGCCAGGGATCGAACTTGCACTGAAGCAGTTGCTGCTAGTTGCAATGCTGGGCTTTAACCCATTGTGCCACCAAGGAGGGCCCAGATTTCATTAACCCTGTGCAGATCAACATTTTGTTACCACTAACAATGTCAAAGAATGTGCATGTGTCTCAAAGCAAGTAGCTGCCCTAGTCTGCTGCCTTTTTACATTTTGGAAGAAATCACATATCTTTCCTCCCTGACCCCAAAGTGCACCATTTTCCAATCTTTGTCAGAAATTGACTTTCTGACTATAGAAAAGGTATAGGATTTTGTTGGCCCTCATCTGCCATCTTGAGCTTGGATCCAGAGGAGAACATGAAAAGTACATTCTCTTGAGAAAGGTAGTATAAGTGGGGAAGACTGACTTTTCCTACCACTTACCAGTTCTGGAATTTTAAATATTTAAATTTCAGAGCCTACCTTTCCTCACCTGTAGAATGGAGAAATGAGAAACTGACTCTTGCATTTCTCTTGAGGATTAAATTATGTGATGTGTTTAAAATGCTTAATAGCAAAGCCTTGGCCCTAGTAACAACAGGAGATGTATTTAAGGAGTCTGATGTTTTCCTTTTTTTTCGTAAAGATTTTATTTAGTCATGCATACAGAACTGGGGTACAGGCCAGAGGTGTAGGAGCAGTGAGAGGATTCACCAGAGATAGAGTGGGGAGAAGAACAGGCAGATCAGTGAGGTACACTGCTGAGGGGAGCAGAAGGTGAGACAGGAGGGGTCTGCTGCGCCTCATGGATCACCTTGGGTGTGGGGATTGAACTTGCACTGAAGCATCCAGGGCTTGGCTTAGCTTCACATTGCAGCGCTCCAACCAGCTGTGCCACCAGGGAGGGCCCAAGTCTGCTGTTATCCATCGCAAAATTGGGCCACCCTTTGCCTGTGACTTTATCTCATTGCCCTTGTTGGCCTCAGGCATCTCTTGCTTCTCCTTTGCTAATCCTCTCACTGACATTTCATGGTCTTCTCCCATTTTATTTTTTCAAAAATGAGTGGGACTGATGGCTTCTCGGTGACAGACAGAAGTCCTCCTTGTGGAAGTCTTCCCTAGCCACTGTAATGTGGGCCACGCTGATCTGGAGGTTATGCTTGTAGAACCAGAGCAAGTCTCTTTGGGATGATTAGAAGCAGAATGTGATTAATAATGAATATATGTATTCATTTTAAGAGTAGGGTTGTGTTAAATGTGAAGAGTGAATAAAAGCCTGTTAACCTTCTCAGAGGTCAAGAGTCGGCCCGGTGACTGGTTATGCGGGGCAGCCTGAGCAGCTGCAGCCTAATTCAGACCTGCTCTCAGATCTGATGATGGTACGTGCAATTAGGGAAGCATCTCAGTAATAATGATAATCGCTTTCAACCAAGAGGACAGGGCACAGCTGTGGGGAGCACTTGGAGAAAGAAATCAGAACAATTCACACATTCCTGAGAAGCAAGCCTTTCACTAGACCCTTTCAGTAGAAGTCTGCAGTCGCTTTTAATTCCCTCCTGATCATAATTTACAAGGGAAAAATTTTAATAAGTGCATGACTCTTGGACCAAAGAACTGTTTGAAGCCCTTTTATAATAACTTGTCAATAGGTTGCAGCTCCTTTTCTCCTAATGCTATTGTGGAAATAAATCTAACTCAGACCATGTCTGATATAAATTCTGTATTTGAGCTTTATTTTTTTTTCTCAAGAACTCAAATTGTGCTATAAAAAAAGCAGTGTCGTTTGAGAACATTAATCAGTTCAGTTATGGCTCACTTAAAATGTTGATATTCACCCATGAGAACCTACCATTTCTAGATGTGACAGTTCTTTTCTCCTTCTGAAATCTTTATTATTACTATTATTATATTTATTTTTGTGTTGAAAAACTGGAGTGTGGGCCAGAGGTGGGAATAGTGAAAGTATTCACCTGAGACAGAGGGGGGAGCCGAACATGTAGATTGAATACACTGCTGAGGGGAGCAGCTGGTGAGACAACGGTTGTCTGCTGCACCATGTTAGTCAGCTCTCTGCAGGGGTTCAAACTCAGGCCCTCACAATGGAAGTGCTAAGACTTAACCCCTAGGCCACTGGGAAAACCCTCCCTTTGGAAGTCTTAAGAAAAGCAGTCTTGAGAAGTGTTTCTACTCATTTTGATTTTAAAAGAAATTTGGAGTCTTGGGAACTTCATTTATTCTCCTTTGTATTCATCCTTTTGACAAACATGTAATAACTATATGAGCTAGATTTTGTTTTAAGAGCACTGTGAAAAAGAAAGGCAAGATATCAGTACCTTTTATTGAGAGGACCAGGCAATAACTACATAATAAGTGAATTAGTGAATAACATTATTGCAGATAATGATACTTGCTTTAAAGAAAATAAAATGGGATGATGCTTTTGGAGGCTATCAGTTGCCATTGCCTTAGACTGGGTTGGCAGAGAAAGCTGCAGAGGTGTGACATGTAGGCAGAGACCTAAATGATGTAAACAAAGCAATGGTGAGGTCTGGGGAAAGTATGGCAAGTTCAAAGACCCCAAGGAGAGAAGACCAGAAGGTCTTTTGGAACTTCTTTGTCATGGTAAGGGCATGGTAAGGGCATCAGAACCGTTACTTTACTTCTTGCAATTTTCCTAAGGAGGTGAAGACTTCCAGTTTCACTCACTTTGTTTGAATTACCAAAGATCAGTGGCAAATATGTTAATTGACAGACTTATGTAATCTTGTTGAGGTCCCGGGAGAGAAAAGAGTATAAAACACAGATAACTGTCAGCAGGAACCTCTCACGAAAATATACACATATTAGCCTAAATATTTTTGCCTCTGAGGTTTTTACATACCTGAGGTTTTCAGGTATGGTCATGACCCACCTGAATCCTAGTCATCTGGGGGAGCTTATTTAAAATGAAGATTCCAAAGCCTCCAGGCTTATGAATTCAGAATTACTGGGAATGGAACTTTCAGTCTGCATTTCCAACAAGCTCCTTGAGCAGTTCTTCTGCATGGGAAATTTGAGAATTAACCTCCTTTTCATTTCTCCCAAGAGATGTTTACTATATTGTAAAAACCTCAGAGGCAAAAATATTTAGGCTAATATGTGTATATTTTCGTGAGAGGTTCCTGCTGACAGTTATCTGTATTTTATACTCTTTTCTCTCCCGGACCTCAACAAGATTACATAAGTGTGTCAATTAATGTATTTGCCACTGATCTTCGGTAATTCAAACAAAGTGAGTGAGATTGGGAAGTTAATTAAATTTGCGCTTTCATTCTCTTCCATATAGTTGACTGTATTATCAAAAAAGTAAATTGAAGCTTGGCTGAGCCAGACATTAACACAGGGCCACCTCTTTGGGCACACGTGCCAGCGAACCTCTTCAGAGCTCAGATCTGGAAACTGCATAAAAGCAGCAAAATACAAAGTATGTGATGCTTTAAAAGCACATATCACCTTCATGCACTCACTTTCAAAAGAAGAATTGGCTAAAATAACACAACAGTAACTTGAGGCTCAGAATTAAGGACTATCTTTGGTGAATTCTGTCCAAATATTGGTGAAGATTTAGGTTCCTCTACTCCCCTATTTAGTTTTTAGAAAGATATTGGAGGAAAAGATACAGCATTAAGATTAAGCCAAACCACACAGTTCAAGCAAGAATATTGTCCGTGCTCCAAGTACATTGTGTTTCTGAAAATCCCTCAAATACTGTAGACATGGCAATTGCTTAAAGTAGTGTTTCCAAGGATGAAAATGACAGTTCCTCAGTCGGAAGGAGGGACAGGGCCTTAGAGCTATTTTTGCTATCTCTGTATTCCAGTCCCGGCAGCCAAAGAAGTGGCTGGAAGGATGAACATTCCTTCATTTCATCCGAGGCGGTTTTGTTTCATTTGCACTTTTCCACTGTTTCCCTCTTTCGATGTCATGTCTTTCATGCGTTACCATCAATTTCCTCCTGCTGCTACCGGCTTCCTAACAAAATACACAATTGCATGCACTGTGGCAGAAAACTAGAAGACATTTTTAAAATAAAATGATTTTAAATTCTGTCCAAAAATAAAGTTACCTTAAAGGATGCCATAAGCTGTTAGATAAGATGGCACCAGGGTGAAATTTGTTTTCTGACTGTTAGTCTCAGAAATAGGGCTGCTATTTCTTGTTCAGAACCAACAACTTTGAATGGGATCATTGATCATTTAATAAAGTCTCTTCCCCCTCCCTTGTGAAAAGGAGACTGTATTCATTTCACTTGCTACTACCAAATCCCACCGATGCATATTTTTGTTAACATGTTTTATGCAATGACATGATTTCCACAGAAAATTATCAAATGTCTGAACCCCTTCCCCCAGCTTTTTTGTTTTCTCTTTATTGTTTAAAGAAAACGTAAGATTTCTATTTAATATCTTTTTGATTCACTTTCAGCATCTGTGGACCATCTCACAAGTACAGTTTTAATTTACTCCTTAACCCTTTGCAGCCAACCCTGCCCTTCCAGACCAGCAGTCTGTGGCTACTAAATGGCCAAAAAGGTTTTGCTTGGCCAACACAGTGATTTATTTTAATTGAATTTGAATGTCTTCAAATGAGTACACTCCCTACTCAGCAACTGCCTGGTTCCCCATTGTCTTCTGCAGGAATCCTAGCAAGGCTAATTCTAGGTTTAACTTCTTGTGTACCTTCTTCATTTTTCCACCTTTAGGCATTTGCTGAGTTTTGGGGAGAGTGTCTGTGAGCATGTATGTGGCTCTTGTGAGTATGTGAATTAGGTACTTGTGTGTGTGAGTTGGGTGGAGGAGTTACATACTGGTTTCACATCTTATATGCTATGTTTTAATTGTGTGTGTGTTGCTGGTGGGGTGGCTAGTGGAGCAGCTGGTGAATGTAGTTTTGTTTCTTTTTTTTTTTCTCCCTTGTACAGCCAAATATAGTTTGTTTCCTTTGAGAAATCTCGATAATTATTTAAAAGTCAGGTGGTTTTCATGTTTTATTTGCCAGTACTAGCCTATAACCGATGCCCTACTTCTTATCCTCCCCAAAGACATACTCTTGATCTAACAAGGTACTCATCAGATTAAGTGAGTATTCTGGCCCTCAGATATTTGACTCTATGACTCCAATTCCAGGGCCAGGGATTCAGGAACCTTATCCGCTTTAACATAGGGCGGCATTATAAGAAAATACATTGAGAAAGACAAAATGCATTCTATAATCTTGTTACGAAACACTTAGCTGGAGTGTTTATCTGCAGAGACATCACATAATATAGAGAGCAATAAACAAGGTGCTTCCTGCATTGACACCCATCCTGTTTCATTAAGGAACTGTTCACCCTGTTAACCATTGTCTGATATGCAGTGTGCACCCTTCACAGCCTCATTTAGCAAATCACTACCTTCAATCATGGCTGATTCACCAACAACGGAAGACTGTTGCTTTACGTATTGCAGTGAGTGCAAGTTCAGACTTCCAGAGCTATCTCTACCACCTGCACTCTCATCCTAGCCTGTGTTATTCTTCAATACGTGTTTGTAAAGCCAGAATTAAGATGATGTTGTAGGCTGCCTGCAGCCGCTGCCTGCCACTACCAGTATATTTAGTCGACATGCTAGGATATAGCTTTGTAAAGCAAAGAACCAGTTCTTGACTCGAGTCTCCCTTACTGTTCAGAGTATTTTATTGTCCAAATTACCTTAACTGTTTTTTATTCTATGCCACTGCACTGAAACCATCCAATTTTTTTATTATGGAACCTTTGCTTTCTAGCATTTTAGGGACTGTACTTCCTGCAATGTTTATGAAATAGTTACTGATGAGTGTGATAATTTTTTATGTGTCTGTAGATCTCAGATACCTAGGGTTGATGATAGGGGTAGCTAGAGGTGGATATAAAAACAACTATAAACTGAGATAAGGCAAGTCTTTGCAGCTACATCAGTTACCTATTGCCACAACTCAGTGGCTTAAGACAATAATAATAATCACTGGATAATACAGTTTTTGTGAGTTAGGAATTTAGGAGTGGAATAGTTAGGAATTTCTGGTTAAAGGCTTGCAGTCAAGATGTCTGCCCCAAATATAGCATCTGTGGACTTTACCAGGGCCAGAGAATCTGTTTCCTTATGTGAATTACCCCGTGGCTGGCATGTTGTGCTGTATGTTGGCAAGAAGCTCAGTTCCTGCTATGGGTTTCTACACATGTTATTTATATGCCCACATGACATGACAGATTTGCTCCCTCAAAGGCATAGGGTTCAGGAGAGAGGAAGGAGAAATCTCTTTCATGGTCCATCATTGGGACCCACCCTTACTTTTGCCACGTTCCTAGAGGAGTCCTGAGTTCAGCCCACATTAAAGGGGAGGAGTAGATTCTACCTTTGCTAGGAAGAAGCATCAAAAATTTTAAGCAGTTCAAAACTACCACCTCACATGCTCCATGTTTTAGAGGGAATCTATGTAGCTTCTTTTTCAATATATTTTTTAAAGATTTTATTTATTTATGCATACAGAAATGGGGTACAGGCCAGAAGTGCAGGGACAGCAAGAGGATTCACCAGAAACAGAGTGGGGAGCAGAACAGGCAGATCAATAAAGTATATTGCTGAAGGGAGCAGTGGGCAAGACAGAAGAGGTCTGCTGTGCCATGTGGGTCACCTCCAGGGCAGGGTTTGAACTCGCACTGAAGCAGCCACAGCTTGGCTAAGCTTTGGAGGGCATCGCTCCAACCACTGCACCACCAGGAAGGAGCCCTCACTTTTTTTTTTTAATTGAAGTAACATTTGCCATGCATCTAAGTTACAGCATCTAAGTTACAGTGTGCATCATGATAAATCAATATCTGTGTAGACTCCAAACATTTCACCACTCAAAGTATAATTCTTTCACTATGCCATTGGATTTTTAACTTCTTTCACACTCTATCCCATGTTTTTTATGATTTGCTTCAGTGTAATGAGAAGGATACTGTGGGTGGCAGGATTCTTCCTTGTACAGAGTATGGTCTCAGGTTTGACAAAATGAGGTTTTTCCTGCTATGTTTTCAGTCGAACTTCCCAGATTGACTGATCTATTTAATAAAAGTAAAGTCACGTGTTGACTTTGTTTTCAAAACAATTTGAGTCTTCCCTCCACTTTTGACTGAGTTTATTTTTCAATAGAAAAACTGATACATGACTAAGTCAATAGTTTATAAACTTAGGTTTGGCAGATCACTCACCTGAAACTTTTAAAAGATAAAGATTCCTGGAGACTAACCTGGTTCTACTAAAGTATCCATTGCAGGGAATAGAGCCATGTGAATATTACTGTTTTTTCAATCAATGGATGACTCTTTTAGAACAGTGTTTGGGAACCATGGCCACATGTAATTGAATTCATTCACCAACTAAAATCATTTATGAGGGAGACATCAAGATAAAGGGAAACCTTTGACACCTCTTGGTAATCACCCTTATTCTGCTTTCAGAAAAGGTTGGGCACCTCCCACACCAGCCCCCTAGCTGACACTGTCTCTGATTCTGTAACTGTGTTCCCGAAGGCTGTAACATGAGGGGCTGTCACGCGGGGAAGGTCACTGGTCCAGAAATGCATTGTTCATGCTTCCAGAGACAATGACTCTCTTTCCGATTAGAGTTGTCCTCCTTTACCCAAAAGCTTTCCCATGCAACCAAGGGAGCATAACAATGACATGAGGGCTTGGAAATGTCTTCATTGATTTTTATTTCGTGAATTGAAGCCTCCATAAAAATGGCACAGGCTTGTTTTACAGTGTCAATTTGTGGAATTGAGGGGAGGACTGTTAAAGCCCATCCATTTTCTCTAAGTTTAAACCACCTAATGAATTAATCCATAGATAATGGATTGAATTCAGTGCAATTACCCCAGTAAGTAAGGCTTGTTAAAAAGAGATAAGGCAACACACTAAAGAAAACAGCAATTTCAGCTATTAACTGGATTTCATCTGGGCAGTAATAATTCAGTATATGAGTTTGCTTTGAACAAGAGATAGTGTGTTCCCATTATCAATGTAGAGACCAGATGTTAGAGTTCACCTGTTGATATTACATTGTGGAAAAAGACAATAGTTCTGACAACCATTTTCCCAACAACCTCAAGATCCCCAAAATACCTATTTGATAACACTCCAGTAAATCTTCATAAATTTAAGGCTTTGATTCCTCAGGAAAGGGAATTTGTCTTTGCTCTAATATTACCTCTTTTTTTTGGCCTTATATTACCTTAGTTACTGACAGAGAGATTCACATTACTTTGAATGAGCTACCAAAAAACTGTGTATAGTTTTCCATGAAAACTATACACATGTAAGGACAATCACAAAAATGTCTTATCTATAAAGAACTTTGCAATAGTAGAGTAATATTATAGTAAGTTCTCTTAACAGATCATGTCCCTGTACCCAGGCATTGGAAGCAAGTCTTCCCTAACCAACTGAGAACCTCATTTCTAGTAGTTCATCTGCTTCTCCCTTGTGGTATTCACTTCTTCCTTGTATTCAAGTCTTTGTTCCTCATTTGTTTTCTTCAGAAAGCTTCAAAGTTATTTTCCCTTCACCATCTTGCATTTTTCTGCTGTGTGATTGTTTCCAAAGACACTGTCATCTCACTGCTCAACTTCTCAACAATCTTTTTGAGATTTTGTTACTGTTTCTTACAGCAGTGACTCAAAGCTACAGCTGAACATTTTAAGGTCCTTCCTTATCTCATGGTTCTTACATTTACAATATTAAATTCCTTGTCTTCTCCATGGTGTGATGTTTTGTATGTTCTTTTTTACTCATAATCTCACACTTTTCCTTCTACAAGGGCGTCTTCTTTGTGTAATCATACTATAGGTTTCAAACAACACCTCTTCCTTTATAAAATGATCTTCTCCTCATATGCACTGGTTCCCTTTACCTCTGAATGCCTGTAATCTGGGATAGTGATAGGCAGAAATGCAAATGTGGACTTTACAGCAAGCTATCATGTTCAGCCTAGGTCACTTGCTCATCTTGTGATCATAAATAACCGCTTTAGAATCAGGGAACAGGAGCAGTGTCACTTGCCTTCTTAGAACATATTAGGTAAGGAGAGAAAAAACCTTTATTACAGCATCGCTTTTGCTAATATTCTGAGGTTGACAATTTACTCTTCTTATTCTCTGAATGACACATTAAATTTTTAGCTGCACATTGCTTGTGTTGCTTTGGCAGCCACCTAAAAGAAGCTGTGCCATTGCATCTTCACAGTTGAATCTTGCTTAAAGTATTGACAATGGATAATTATCATAACTTATTCAACACTTACTATAAATCAAGTCCCTTTGCCATATTTACTACCAAAACAATCTGTGAAGTAGATTTTATTATTATCATTGTGTTCTTTATTAGGAAAGCTGAACTGAGAGATCCAAGATTGTCTAGCATGGTAGTGGTGGGATAAGATAATGAACTGTTGAAAACTTTAATGTTAATTAAATGTTAATGTTAAAAACTTTGTACTTCTAGAAGAATGAAAAAGAGAAAGCAAGATTGATTGAGAGAAATGTAGGTTTACGTCCTATTTTGTCCACTTGCTAGAGATGTATGCATTCGGGTGAATCTCTTAATGTCTACAAACCTCATCTCTTCATCTGTAAAATGAGAATATTACTGCTATTTATCACCTAGGATTCTGGTGAGGATCAACCAAGATAACCAAGGGAATAGTTCCTGGCACACACTAAAGTCTCTATAAATGTTAACTATTAATATTTAATCACTGTTTCCATACTAGCTGTACACTTAAATCTTATGCACATACTCTGTTGGTGTGCAGATTTCAGTTGATTGGCATCACACCACAGTCCCTTTGGAATAAATAGTTGAAGTAAGTCCGAAAATCCAGGACTGAGCAAATATATGAATTGCCTTCATACTAGAACAAAAATAAGGATGGTATTTATCAGACTCTGAACACTTTCAAGGATTACTGATGGTGTGATAATAACATACCATGCTCACCTTTGCAGTGTCCAGTAAATAAACACATCTGGTTTTCTCATCCCTATGTAGTCCACTGCATTAGGGCAATAAAACTGTGGGATTTGGGGAAATTATTGCACTTCTCGTGCCTTATGGCACTCACCAAGGTATGATAAATAAACCACCCAGAAATTCACTGCTGTTGATAGCTTGTTGTGACTCAGTTTTTATGTAAATATATATATAAAGAGGAAGAAATGGGACAATATGGTAGGGAATCCAAGTCCTTTGGGTCTTTTAGATGCCCCAGACAAAATGGATAACTTTGTTGACTGCTGGTCTCAGGGGCAAAAAAAAACTCAGGATAAATCTTCACCCTTCCCAATATGTTTGTTTTTCAAAAATAAAATGACCATTTATAACATATTTAAAAGAAAATTCATGTGGTATTTTGGGCGTGTGGTTCTAAGAGTTTCACTACTCAAGGAGAAATTAGCAAGGCAAAAATATATGGAGCTATATCAGTGAGTAGCTCTTCTCTACTGGGAAAATCCTGAATTGGGAAATTACCTCCTGAGCAAAATGATGAACAAAATGGATTTATTTTTGATCCTCCTAGGAAAGTACTCACAGCATCCTTGTGTAACCCAACAGGGCTTGGGATAACTGACTCTTATAAAACTTGTAATTGTTATTAACTCATCTGCTCATTAAGAATATTCATTGAGTGCCTACTGTGTGCCCCACACTATGGCAGCTGTTTGGTTTACATGACAAGTGAGACCTCTGTCCTTTTGTTGTTTGCATTATAGTTGGGAGAGGCAATTAATTATTAAACCTGAAAGAAAGTCAGCATAACACCTTCAACTAGTGATTTGGACTGATGAGAAAATACGATAAAATAATAAAATAGAGAAATGGAAGGAAGAGTCTGTCTCATAGTGATCAGGAAGGCCTCGCTGAGGGTGTGTGATTTGAAAAATGAACAGGTCTGAGCAATGGAAAGATCTGGAATGTCCCAAGATGAGAAAATAGCTATAGCAAAGTTCCAAGTTCCTAACATAGGGCCCAACTGGTGGATCAAGAGGTAGGAAGAAGTTGGCCGTGGCTAAAGCATAATCAATAAAGAGAAGACAAGATGATGTCGGCGGTACTTGGGTTATGAAGGTCCTATAAGCCCCAGCGTGGAGTTTGATGAGATTTATTACTGCTCCTTCAATGGGGGATTCTTGGTGAAGGCACAGTGAGCTAGCTTTTATTGTACTACATATTCTTAGTATTTTATACCATTCATTTAAGCTTATGAGTAACTTGTGAGATATATGTTATTATGCCATTTCACAGATGGGACAAGTACAGTGCAGAGAGGTGAAATGATTAATCATGGTCTATAAAAAGGTCTGTAATCTGTTCCAGTTAATTGCTGAATCACTGAGTCATATGTTCTTTCGAAAGACATTAGCACCAGTTAGCTAACAACTTGCATGACTACTGATATTTTTAGACAGCAGACATTAGTATTGAGAAAAAAAGAAATCAGTAACATGGCAAAGTGTTTAAAATACAGGAGAACTTTTTTTTTTATTATTGTATTATAGGCACAGTGACATCCAGGCACTTCTTATTTTTCCCCATTACACCTGTATTTCACTCACCATCAAGTTCTGATGAATTAACCTTCTGAATATCTCGCCATCTCCTCTACTCTCTCCATTTATAGCTCCAAGTTACTGTCATCTCTCTCCCTGGATACTGTTTGCAATGCTTTCTTTCCCCCCTAAATCCACTTATCCTTTGCCAATCACTTTTCTACTTTACAAATGGCTGATTGATTCTAAAGTAGAAATGAGGTCATTGTACCTCCATTGTACCTTCTTAAATCACTCAAGAGGAGATTCCTATTGTGTTTAGGATAGATACCTAGCTCACCCTGGTCTATAAGGTACCTCACTCCTTTAAACCTCACTTTAGTCTCTGAGCTCCTGCCCAGAGTCCTTCTTTCAGGTTGGTGCTGCTTCTTTATACTTCAAGCTGTTCTCCCCTTCTCAGAATGCTCTTCCTGCATCCCGCTTCCTTAACCTTTGACTACTAACTTCTTCTTTAGACTTGCTTTAAGCTTCGCTTCCTCAAGAAAGCTCTCCCTGACCCCTCCAGGCTAGGTCAGAATGACTGGCCAATACATTGGCCTTTTCTTTCATAACCAGGTAGTGGGTTATGATTAAGTATTTATCTGCCTCACTAACTATCTGTCCTCTCTCTTGGTGGTGGATATTATAAAATGAGGAATTGAATCAGTTTTGCTCACCCTTGAGCCTCAGACCTAACATGATGCTTGGTACAAAAACATTTTCGGCAAATACTTGGTGACCCTGGCAATTTCTTCATTGCCTGAGAAAAGACTATAAACTGGTCTAATTCTGTTTTCTCAGCTCTTTAGTGAATAAGCAAGGTTTTAAGAAGCAACTGTATATGTTGTGTTAATCCACCTCTTAGCCCCCAAATAGAACCCACTTGAGTGAGCTCTGTTGTTTAGGAGAATAAAATGGAAAGCTGCTGCCCAGTGTGCAATACCTATCACCCAAGCAAGCCAGCACCTCTAATACAGAGCATCCTGGATCTGAACATACCAGGAACTAAGAGGAAGCACTTACAGAAAATCATTCTGTGCTTTGTGAATAAATTGGCATGTTACAAAATATGTGAAGACATACAAATTTAATAAAATTCCAAAGTGACACTAGAGAATCAATAAACCTAAGCACTCCATATTGAATCAGCTTTGTAATACATATTTGTAAGGTGACTATCCACTGGAGCCATAGTTTAAATGTAACCACTTGAAGGAAATAAATCAATTATGAATCCTGAAGAGATTAAGCATCTTACCCTTCGCTTTCATAGCAGTAACGTTATGGAAGAGCTAAATAGATACTTGTTAGAAGAAGACCTACAGATAGCCAACAGGCATTTGAAAAACTGCTCATTTCCGCTTATTATCAGTTTAAAATCACTTAATATTAGGGAAATGCAAATCAAAACCACAATGGGATACCATCTCACCCCTGTCAGAATATCCTGGATAAAAAAGGCCAGAAACAGCAAGTGTTAGTGAGGTCATATAGAAAAAAGCACCATGATATATTGCTAGTAGTAATGTAGACCGGTCCAGCCCCTGTGGAAAACAGTATGGAGAATTTTTCAAAACATTAGAAGTATATGTATCATGATCTAGCAATTCCACTCCTACCTGAAGAAAGCAACAATATTAAATTCGAGGGGTTTGTGCACCCCTGTGTTCATTACATCACTATTTTCAATAACCAATTTTAAGTACCCAAAGACAGAGCGGTAAATTAGAATAATGTGCTATATACATAATGGAATACTATGCAGCTATAAAAAAAGGATGAACTCTGCCATTTGAAACATTATGGATGGAACTGGAGAGTATAATGTTAAGCAAAATAAAACAGATGGTCTCACTTATATGTGGAATATAGATAAATCAAACAAAATGTCAGACAAAACCAAGCTAATAACAAACCCTAGAAACCTGAATCTGCAATTGAAGCTAAAACTCTGAGATAGAGAAAGGGGGAGACAAAGTGAGAAGGGGCACAACAAACTCTGCTGGTGTGCTGAGGCTGCTTTGGTGGTGGGTGTATTGTGGCATCATGCATCTGTGGAGGTACAATCACATAGGTTTATAAACTGATTTTATCTAAAAAAAAAAGGGCATTTCTTTTACTTTGTTTGTACCTAGTATATAGTTCTAACACATACACATACACATTATCCAGCCCAAATTATGCACTACGAAAAATATAGTCAGTTTTAGTCAGTATTTTAAAACAATATGGTCCATATAGGCAAATAATCTTCTCTTGAACACAGTGACAAAAATCAAAGGCAAAAAATAAAGAGGTGTTAATATAATCTGATAAACAGTTCATTGCTTTGAATTGCGATTTCTCTTCCATTATCTTGTATGGTTTTCAGAGGTAAAATTGACAGTTTTTATACTTTGCAAGTAGGAAAATAGCAGAGTGAAAAATTCAGAATATGTGCATATTTTCTAGGTTGTATAATAAAGAACATCAGTGGAAGAGCAAGTATAGGAGGAAATAAAAGTTTAATTTTAGATATTTTGTGTTTGAGGTATAGATGATCCATCTATGTAAAGATATGTCTGGAAGGTAATGGCTGAACTTAGATGTTCAAGCTGAAACTAAATATTTGGGATCCAGCAGAATTTAGCAAATACAATCATAGAAAAATTGGTAATGCAGAATCTGAGTAGGTTCTCTAAGTGACTTGAGGGCATATAGATTTTTCAGACATGGTCTCTGTGCTCATACAATTTACTTTCCTGTCAGGCTGATGAGATATAGTTGTCAACACAAGATCAAAAAAAAAAATTTAAGGTGAAAAAAAAAATGTTTAGGACTAAAATTGTTGGCAAAAGCTTCCAGGGGAGAAAAAAAAGTTAAGTCTTCAATTGGTCCTTGAAAAATGAGTGGAATTTGGAGAGAAAGTTCTTAGAAGACATTCAGAGATAAGTGGAGCAAATCAGTCAAAATACTCTTGAAAACACATGGCAAATGCTGGATTTAATCCAAGCAAATTTACTTTATAACATCAGGTAAGTTTCATTTGAAGCTCTCCAAGTGTTTGCTTGCAGGATCTTTCTAAAGCAGAACTGATTGGTGGTGCCAATCAACTTAACTTTGTGTGGGTTAGCTTGACTCCTAGAAACCCAGTCTTAGCATGTCTGTTTCACCTTCTTCCCTTTCACGCCCTTCCTTTTCTTCTTCTTTCTCAAAATTATTTCCCTTCATCTTTAGAAAAACCTGGTTAATAGCTTCATATACTTTCAGGTATAGGACCCAGCTCTAGGTGTAGTTCTTCAAAAAGGAGTCTTCATCAATCAGTGGAAATCTATCCCAAAATCATTGTGTTGCCCTAATGTGAAAAGCAGTGCTTTTCTTACTCACCATCAGCAGTTTTGCTGTGGTTCAGTGATTCAACCCCAATAGAGAAAATTCCATCCTGTTAGCAGGAATGACTGTGCTGCTTCTGAGCAGTTGGCTTGTTTCTGTAGTGTGGACACCATAGATGTTGGAAATGCTTTTATCTCATCTTTGGGTTGATTACCAGAAAGCGTGGGCTTGGAAACAACTATGTGGCTCAGACTACTGAATCCTAAATGCCAGAGATTGGACATGGGATTGAAAAAAAAACCTCAACAAGTGATTCTGATGATCCAAGAATTTTGAGAACCTTGGCTTTAGTTTCTGTTTGTAAGACACTTACAGTTTATAATGAATATTTGGCCAATGATTCTACTCTCATAGAGCCCCAGGAAACATATCCAATTACTGTGACAAGCAAGACATTCTGCTGATATTTGGCACTGAGTTTGCAAGTAACTTAAATTTTGAAATCCAAAAAAAGTTAGGGAAAGTGTCTGAAAGTTAGAAATTCTCTTTGTGGAGTGCTTCAACTTATTAGGATTAAATACTCATTTATTTCTCATCATGCCAACTACATAGAAGGGGTCCTTTGAATATCTGGGGAATTTGGATGAATGTTTTTCAAAAAGGGGACAGAGAAAAGTTAAATGACTTGATCAAGGTCATTCAACTTCTTAGTTGCAGAATCACCTCTGGAGCTATGACCGTGGCTTTTGATTCATAGTCCAATGTTCTCTCTGCAGTCCCAGCTTCACAAAGAAAATTGATGGCTCTGTAAATAAAGTTCTTTTACCGTGTACTTAATTTTAAACAATCCCACTTGAATCCACTAAATTCCCCAACTTACTCAACCAGGGAGGAACTGTTAAACAAATGTGCAGTATATCGAAAGCCTCCCCAAAGCATTCATTTGTCCTTGAAAACCTTTTTTTTTCCTTTTGGCTGAAAAAAAATAGCAGCAGCAAAATTCACTTTTGTGAATTTAACTCAAAGATTCATACATTGATTTTAATTGATAGATCCATTGTTAAGTTTTTGGCAAATGAGAATGTTAGGACACGCTGATGTCCCAGTTAGAAAATCCTAACAATATTTTTAAATATTTACATTAATATTTTCCAGATCAGTGTTTCTACAGTGTGTTATAGAGAGGAGTTAATAGCGTTCTTTTCACTTATTTTGTTCATCATATTCTTGCAAATGTTACATGCATTTAATTACATGTAATATAGCAGATGCAACATGGAAGTAAATCATTTATAAATAAATATTCATTTTGTATGGTTTTGTGCCTGTTTAAAAACCTGATACATGCAATGAGTAAAAATAAATTTCATTACTGGTGGCACAAGGCATTAAGTCCAGCACTGTGAAGCTATCAGCAGCCACCTCAGCACGAGTTTAATCCCCGGTCAGGGAGGTGACCCATATGGTGCAGCAGATGTCTCCTGTCTTGCCCGCTGGTGCCCTCAGAAGTGTATTTCAGTCAATCTGCCTATTCTGCTCCCCACTCTGTCTCTGGTGATTCTTCTCACCTCATCTCTGACCTATACCCCAGCTTTTATATGCATAAATAAATAAATCTTTTAAAAAGGTAAATTTCAGAATTCTCAACAATTGACTTTTCTGTTGTTTCTTTTTCACTCCCTTTGTCATTTCCTCCCTCTTTCTTTCTTTCCAAGTTCCTTCCTTCCTTTCATCTACCTTTTTTTTGGCTGAGTATTCTCTAAATGGTTTTGTGTATTGTCAATAGACCAACTTTAAAGAAGAAGCACTTTTAAAGTTGAACCAATCATCAGTCTCCTGGGAAGTTCAAAAAATTGTCACTGAGTTCTAAACCCAGTAGCTCCATCAGTACTAGCTCAGTCATTTTCTAGAATATCAGAGAATTTACTGAAGTGTAAGAAATTTGACTATTGTTATACTATTGGTATAATATATGTTTTTGTGATCACACACTCAACTTAAGTTCTTGGCAAGAAATAACATGAGGTACAGGTTTCTTTTGTTATTTTTTTATTTATCAGTTATTTTAATGTATGTTTGAGCCTCTTTTAAAAAGTCAACTTAATTAATTTTTAAGATGTTAAATTTACCTTCTCTAAAGAGGATTTCCAAGGATTTAAAAGCTATTTTTCTTTAAATAAATAAATAAATCTTTCAGCTGATTATGGAAAATTCTAAGTATACAATAATTAGATTTGAGAGGATTCTTTTGGAGAGACACAATTTTGAAATTCTAAATACATGATACACACTTCTGTGAAAAGCATAATAATCACCTATACAATTAGCTAAATGATTCTCTTGAGTTCAAGAATATAAATTGGTGAGTGGCTATCTGCATTAATCAGATAATTTCCATGTTTTACTTCAGGATGTAGACTTTTAAAAATATTGCTTTGTGGGGTTTATTTTAATAATAACTTATTGAAATGGAAAGAAAAGGTTGTGTTTCATGCTTCAGTAACTTACTATTTGTCTTATTTTTGAGGGATTTAGCATTGTGCCTCAGGGAAATGTAGAGGAAGAAGAAAACCCTTCCAGAAGCTTCTCGGATTAGTTTGTTCATTCATTGCATTCATTCATCTACTGACTATTTACTAAGTGCTCACACTGGACGATAGTCATATTTGAGTTAAAAACTCATGTGATTGCTGAATCATAAAGCATCAACCGCAAATAATACTGCCATTTGCTAAAAGAACAATAAATAATAGATTTATTACTCCTTATAATTTATTCCGATAATATTTTATTGCTTGAAGTAATAAAATAAGCAGCGCCTTTTGAACTATGTTTGAGACACTATTCTAGGCACGTTAGCCTTATTTGAATGCTCTCTACTTGACGCAGGGTTTCATTGGCACAGTATTGGAGATAAGAGACTAGAATCTGAAGCCACATTGACTGGGCAAAAAAAAACTGCCTCGGTTCTTTTAACTTCTGGGTGATCCAGAATGAATGATTTGATCCTTCATTGCCTCTGTTGCTCATGTGCAAAATAAGAGAAATAAGTTAAAAAACTGATATGAACTGAACACTTGAGTAAAGATTAAATGACATACAAAGAACTTAGAATAGAGGACTTAGAAAAGTATAAATTCATACTAAAGCTATGGCTGTTGCTATTTGCTTTTTAATTTGATGAGAAATAGTATATTAGGATTAAAAAATAAAATTTATTTACATATGGTTTTTCCTGGGGTAGAGAGAAGTGAGCTTATTCATAGGAAGAGTTGTTGATTGATCTTTGAGAGTTAAGTGGGATTTTAATTCAATAAGAAAGTGCATTCCTGGGCCTCACTAGTGATGCAGGGGTTAAAGACAGTGCTATCAAGCTATTGCCAGCCATTGCAGTACCAGTTCAATCCCTGGACAGTCAGGGAGCTGACCTACATGGCACAGCAGACCTCCCTTGTCTTGACCACTGCTCCTCTCAGCAGTGTATTTCAGTCAGTCTGTCTCTGGTGAATCCTCTCACTCCTTGCACTTCTGGCCTACACCCCAATTCTTGCATGCATAAATAAACAAACCTGTTTTAAAACGTGCATTCCAGGAAGAAGGAATGAAACAATGTACTAGACACAGATGTTTGGTAATGCAATCCATGCACAAGGTAAGCTTGAAGAAAAATTAGTGACTTGGAGTCTGGAAAGCGGGTATATGGCAACAAGGAGAAAATGGCCTGATTATTAAATTGTTAGTGCTTTATATGGGCCTCGATAGGCAGAATGTGGATGTATGTCTGTGCATCAGTTAGAGAGCAGAAATGAGACCATGATGAAAACTGCTAGCCCAGCCACAGAATTAATTTTCTGGTTGATGAGGAGTAAAAGGAAACTACTGGATATAGTCTGCTGTATTTCACAGGCCCTGACCATTTCTTCCATTTTATAAAGAATAATAAATGAATCACCAAGAAAGAAGGATTAGTTGTCAGCTATAAGGCAGTGTGAAGGATGAAGCACTCCTGTCTTCTCTTGATGTCAGTTGATCTATTAAATTAACAAGCATATAGATAGATTATTTAAAGATCAATTTAGCCAAGAATTGCTTTCAAATGAATACATCAGGCATCAAGCTTGTTTTCTGAGATCATTTTGTAATTGGAATACATATTACATGCAACTTTTCATCACTGTGCTCAAGCAGTTTCAATCAGAAGGCTTTGCTCTTTGTGTGAAGTGTGTGAAAATCAAAAATGAGCAGGTCCACTTCATTATGTATAATGAGGAGATCTGTAGTTGCTCTGTAAGAAATTGCCAAAAAGAATTGCTAGATAAATGTTCCTTGCTCACATTCCTGGCACCGGGCTGACACTTCTTCTTAGAAAATCTTTTCAGCATGAAAGTTTTGGAATTAAGTTCCTAATAAACTTCGAAAGTCCAACAGCTGTGAGTAATTATGATACAAGCATATCAATCCATGTGCAAACAGATTTATTTGGTAAGCTCCAATCCTCTTGCTAACCCTTCACTGCAATAATTAAGCACACTCTAATGAGTCTGTTAGCAATTTCCATATGATTTCCCCCCCTAATTATTATTTGAGTTGCCCATGTTTATAATACTTAGTAATATCCTTAAAGTATCAATGGTGAATGCACAATTTTGGTTAGTATAATAATTTGTATTTTCTCATTCCTATGCTGAATAAACAAGGAGAAAACATTTGCTTAAAAGTCAAACTTTTTGAAAATGTATTTTATGTGCGTATATACACACTTTTATGTATTTACTCAATATCTATCAAATCAGCAAGCCCCCTAACCTAAACTAGGCCATGCCTTTGTGCTCAAAGACCCCTAAAACCTTTTCATGGTCTTTATCAGTCTACATAATTTGGCTTCATCTACCTTTCCAAATTTTGTCTCTTACCATTTGCTCGCTCATCTCACTTCAGAATACTTTCATCCTAGTTCCCATAAAAGCTGAGCTGATCTATCTCTAGGTTTGTGTTTAGCACAATTTTGCCTGGAATATCCACATCGTTTCATGTGCTGGCCCCTTTTGCCCATCTTCAGCACTATCGGGATAGCACATTTTAATGACTGTTACCCACCAGCATGCTTTCAGCATGCATTCTTTCTATCTTCTTACCCTGATTTATTTAAAAAAAAAAAAACTTTTCAATGAACTAGTTTGTTAGGTATCTCCTGTTGCTTAGACTCTTACCTTCATCTTCATGACATATTTTTGGGTTTTTATCACTTTAACGGCAGGGCCTAATGCAGTACACAGTAAGTTTTTATTGAATGCTTCTTCAGTCAATTAGAGCTCCACCTCTCATCTTATGCATGAGTAAATAAATCTGTTTGCATCTATGAATTGTCACAAAAAGTAGGATGTATCTATAGCCTATTAGAATAAATTTATGAAATTAGGTCCCAAATTTCCTAATTCCTGGCCCAATGTTATTATGCTATTTGTTCACGTTTTCAACTCTCTTTATACCACAGTGTGTATATATATATATATATATATATATATATATATATATATATATATATCTGCATTATACCACAGAGAATATCAATGCAGATATATATGTGTACATATATATATATTTGACATTTTGATCAAAATCACACAGATTTTAGCCAGTTCTACCTATAAGTGCACGTCACTTGACTGACTGGACTTTGGTTGTCTTGTTTGTCATAGAAGGATATGATATTACACATATTACACGATATTACACATGACCAATTAGTTAAGTGGTTGTGAGAACCAAGTTATAAAAACTTTGCAAAAGTGCTTGGTGAACAGGAAAAATACAATTGAAATGATAATAATGAAAACCCAGATGCTATTTAGCAATGTGGTATAAAGCAGATTCAAGATTTTTGGCATGTGTACTTTTTTTCCATTTTTTTATTTTTCATATTGTATATACATGTATATATATGTTTACATTATTATTCATTTTGTACACTTTTTCATCTCAGCTGTAATCCCTCTGGGTTTCCCAATACCCATCACCCATGTGCCATCACCATAGTCCCAGGTGCTCATCCCACCCCTGTTTTGACCCTGTTCCCTGTCCTCCCCCATAGAATGTCTTTGGTTTATAGTTATTAGTTAATGTTCATTTTTACTTTATTACAATTACTACATATATATCTTTCCTGACCCCTTACACTCCTGCTATGTGTGAATCCATCATGTTTTTTCTTTCTGGCTTGTGTACTTTCAAATGGCTTCCAGTCCTGCAATTCCATAGAAATCATAAAATCTTAAAAATAGAGGAAATAAAAATAAATAGGATATATGTATATTTATATTCTCTAACTTCATCTTTAATCTTTCCTTTAAGTAGTGGTTCTAAATTAAGTGTCCCTAAGTCAGCATATAAGTATTAGTTGGACATTTGTTCAAAACACAGATCTCTGACCAATATCAGACCTATGGGAATGAATTCTTGGGAGTCAACCAACAATTTATATTTTATCAAGCCTTCCAGGCAATTATGATGCACTCTTAAGTTTGAGAACCTTCACATTAGATGATATAATAAGGTAAACGTAACAATAACTTTCAGCGTCATGAAGTCTTAGAGTATTAAAGCATATGATCATAGAAGTTCGTTGCAAAACCTCAAAGTTAGATTTATATTAAAGTGTGTCACCTACTTATTTCCATAGTGGAAGGCTCAGGAACAAATAAACCATAGAGAGTAGTTGCCCATAATGAGATAGGAGACTAATCATTTATCCCCTACATGTCATGGCTGATTGAAGAAGGAGGTCATTATAACCACAAACACCCCTTCTAATTAGGCAATTCATTGAGGAAGTAAGGGAGTTATCAGGATGACTCAAAAAATAGACAAACAAGTATTTGGTCTCCTTAAAAAGATGGTCATACTCGTCTCCTTGCAGAATTCTTGATGTTTCATTTCTCAAACAGTCATTTTGGAATAGACAAGGGATCAGAACACACACCATTCTAACAGTTTACTAAATCTTCCTAAGACAGAAAAAGCTCCTGGGCATCAAAATCAATTTTAATCATGAAACAAATAGGTCATAGAGTCAAATCAGCCCGTTTCACTTACTACCTCAGCCAACCAGTTTAACCTAGTTAACATTCTCTGAGTTCAGCCTCCTCATCAGTAAAAGAGGAATGATCAAATCTGTCTCAGAGACTTGCAAATATCCTATGTCCAGAGGACCACAGGCATGCTTACCAGGGAGCCTGACACAAAAATAATACCCGTGCTCACTTGACTTTCCCCTAAACTGTTGTGGTTTTTTTGTTTGTTTTTTCTAAAAAATATTAGTTCACTCTTTTTAGGTTCCACACTTTATCTCTTTGGCTATGTCCTAGATTTCCAACATAATTAGCTGTTGATAAAATGAGGAGACAATGAATGTGATAGGAAAGACATGATCTCAGAATACAGTAATCTAAGAGTCAGCAAAATTGAACTCCTTTCTGCTGAGACGACTGTCCACATTGACAGAAAGTCTTATGTGGCCATCCCAAAGATGCATCATATACGCATGGAGACACTTGTGAGTCTCACTCTGTATGCTCTCTACCCACACACATGTGTATATGCTCTTTCAGACACACACACACAACCACTAAATTGAATCTGTTGTCAGCTTGCTTTACCTTGGTGATATAAAGCTAGTCTTCATCATCATCCCCATGAAGAGCAGTTCAAGCCAAATAGGGCTTAAAGTCAAAAGATGTAAAATGCAAGAAGGGAGTCTCAGAACCGCAAAAAGATTGGACTTGCAATATTGTTGATTGGAGGAAGTACAGTGGTTAGCAAAGCTCATTGAGCTAAATTAAAGGATCAAGGACCAATTGCCCTGGTATCATTGTTTCCCCACAATTTGTGGGTTATCAGCCCACCTCAGTATGCACTGTATGGCTGGAGTGTGTTAGAAAGGGGTGCAGCAAGAACAATGTCTCCATGGAAGAGTATTGAAAGCTACCTCCCTCTACAAGTAAATTGTATGGCTTCATTGGTGATTCAGCAGTGCCACAGCATTCAGTGGATGGGCTTCAGCTATCAGGGTGCCCACAAAAGATGACCCCAGTATCACTGCAAAATAGGACATGATTTTTTTGATGACATTAAGCGAAAGTTTCTCTCTCAAGCAACCTGACGACCCACAATTAGATTTCAATCAGCAATGCATTAAGTACAGCTTTCAGATTGTTGTTTTTATTAGTTTCATTAGTCGATATTTCATATACCATTAAATTGTTCCATTTAAGCCTATGAATCAGTGATTTCTTTTCTTCCTTTACTGAGATAATATTGCCTTGACCAAGTTTTAGAACATTTCTGTCCTCCCTGATGAAATATGCCATGCTCACAGATAGCTACTCCCCGTTCCTGTGATTAGTCCCAGGTGACCTCTGATCTACTTTCAATTTTTATAAATTTTCCTTTTCTGGACATCACCTATTAGTAGAATCATACAGCACATGGTCTCTTGTGTGTGAGTTTTTTCCCTTGGCATGATCTTTTGGAGGTTCATCCATGGCAAAATCTGTGTTCTGCAGCCACATCCTTTTTAGAACTGAATTTCTGTGAAATTTCTTCAAAGGCCTATGCTTGCTTCTTTGTATGTATTCAAAAATTGCAGGAAAAACACATTATCAAGAAAAAGCAAGAGAAATCCAGATTTTGAAAACTGTGGTCTTTATATCTCATCTAACATGGCTGATTTTTTTTTTCATTTATCAGGTTGTTGGAAAAGTCACATTTTTTTTTTCTATTTTTCAAACAAAAATACATCACAATGTTTTCAACAACCCAGGGTTTGCTCATCTTGTAAAGAAAACATCAGGTCAAGTGTTATATCTCCTATTGCACTTTTATAAATAACAGATTCACTATAAATCTTCAAACCCAGGATGGTAAACATAGCAATGCAATTTCTGGTAAACTACATTGAAAAAAAAAGTGCTATGCATTCATTGGGGTGGGCAGGGGGTTATGATGCAAATATGTTAAGTAATGTAATGGAGTTAAAAATCATCATAGTATTAAGATGAGTCATAGGAATCTGAAAATAAGTAGAAGATTCATTACTTTTAATATTTGGAAGTAAATTAATTCAGTATCTCATAGTTTTGTTGATTTCATTTTCTTTCATATTCTAATACCGTGTCAGAGAGATTGCTGCAATATTTACATATTGTCTTTGCTGCATGCAATATATTACCCTCTCAAATTATCCACCTGGATCCATTTAATTTCATAATGGGTTTCTTTGGAAGCTGAGTTGTGGAACGTCATAAATGTTCAGGGAAAGCACACCACTGTGGACTTAGAAATTATATAAAAAAGCTTCCAGTACACGTGCTAAATAAAAATGAGTCATATAAAGTTTATTAACTAAACAAATTAAACCAGCTTCGTAATGGGTGTTTCACATGAAATTCCTGGAACAGTAGAAATGTGCTTTG